>NC_086386.1:10505424-10811491 GCF_036588685.1 Mytilus trossulus
TATACAATGTATGAGCAATTGACAAATTGGCTTGAAATTATTCTTGGGTTACATTTGCACCTATTTACCTTAAAAAAAAACTGTGAAAAAGGAATAAGGATTTTATCAAATTTTCTAAAATGACTTTGAAAAGAAGGAATAAGCGCACGCAATATTTTCATGGCACAACAAGGATAAAAGTGTAGGTTTTAAATATCTAATAAATTGTAAAAACAAGCGACCATCTTTATGATAGGGTAAATGTATTTCTATTTTTCTGGTTTTCTTTATTGGTGGGTCAATAGCTCCTTGTCATTTTATCCGCATATTTTTTTTTAAATGTATAAGGGTTACATTTATGTATAGAATTCATTGCTAATATTTCTTACTTATATAGATATAGGAAGATGTGGTGTGAGTGCCAATACATTTTTGCAACATTATATTCTAATATTTCAACTGTAATACTCAAGTAACTATCAAATATCTGATCGAGGTTTATCTTTTTTTTAATTCCCATGTGATTCCTTCTATAATTATAGCAAGTATGTACAATGTTTCTGTATGACCTATAAATGTTCTGAATTCGGATATGAAATATGTTAAAAATGTAAAATTTAGTGAACGCATTTAAATGATTATTTTAAAACGGATTTTACAAGACATTATACAACATGCGACTCGATCAGCCAATAAAAATAAGGGAACATATTTAGATGTATATTTAAATGTATAAAACTGCATCCATCGTGTCAGTGTGAGCAGGCATTCAGAATAATTCAGCATCAATCAACATATTGTTTAATTCATAACAAAGAGGAAACAAGATCTAATATTTCAAGGTAAATAAAAACTTATAACTTACTTACAGTAAAAAAAACCATTATTATTTGAATTCTTTGCATTCAAAACTTTTCCGCTAGTATTGTATATTGGATAATCGAAATCAAAAAGGTTTCAAGGCAGAATATAAAATTAAAACAATTACGGCAACCTTCTGTTCTGCAAATATATAAAAAAAAAACGAACTGTTTTCTATACTGAATTAGTAAAAAAGTTAAAGGTTTGACAATTTACATTAAATATACATGCAATCCAATTAAGAGGTTGAAAATAAGATGTTTTGAAAAATTCTACAAACATGCCTATATTAGTTAATAACTTCGTTGAACATTTTTCACCTGCAACCACGAAATCAATAATAATAAATCTATAGTATTCAACGTAAAGAATTGTTATAAGGTCTACGACTTTAAAACTTGATGCACGCAGTACTTAAAAGATCTAAATAGTCCTTTTTATGAAAAAAAACTTAAGGAAAGTGCATCCTTACTGATTATAATATGTATGTATGTATATTTTTAGTTAAGGAAAAGAAATTGTCAAGTAGTCATGTCGAAAAGCAAGGGCAAAGGTAAATTAAACAATATTTCTTCTATCATTTACTTTATCTTAAATTTCTATCACCCCCATACACTTTATCTTTTCTTTTATGTATGACCATTTTTTATACTTAGCTTTAACTCTCTTTGTCATGATTAATTATCTTACTAAAAATATATGCCTATTAAAAATTTATGAAAATGTCATATATGAGTAAATTGACCCTATACTAGAATCAAGTTATAGTTAATCTGTTTATAAATCAAATCTATACGACACTGAAATACGATAGGTACATAATATATCTTTGCATAGTATGTGCATTGTTGCTTGTAATTTAAAGTTCGAAAACATCAATGTATTCAGTGACTTTTCTAATAGTATGCTGACATTATTAAATGTTATGTAAACAATGTCATCCGTCATCCCTATTTACTTTATACCTAGAACTCCATTCATGTATCATGTTGATAAAACCACAATCAGACAGATTCACTCACGCAACAAATCAGGTTAATGATATTATCAATATAAAAAAGAAGATAAAGTAACAAAACAAAATGAAAAAAAAACGTATTCAGGATATAATGCAATCTTTATTTTGTAGATACAATTGATAGACATGTAAACAGTACAGCTGAATTATTAAGGAATTAAACGAGGACATATTCAAAGACATTTTATTTTTTTGTTTTCAATTTAAACCTCTTAAAGCACTAATTTGGTTTTCTTGAATGATTACGATTCGGTATTTAGACATGCAGCAATTTTCCGTGATAGACCAAACAAAAACATAATTTAAGGAGGCTCGAGGGTATAAAAATTTCAGAAAAAAATAAACATTTGTTTTTCATTACAAAATTTAGTTGTTACCTTTTGTAGTTGTTACTTTATCATATGGTACAAAAATCATTCAAAACAATCAATTCGGGTTGGCCCCAGATGACTTTTAACATGAATACATCATTAAAAGAGTTCCAAATTATCTCCCTTTGGTGGAAAAATTCCAGTTTTTGGCTTTAAAATTGAAATATCTCTTTCAACTCATCGGTGACCTATATTTTTTAATATAATTTCTACATAAGCTGTACTTAAACTAAATTATTATAAAGTTTGAGCGATTTCTGTAATAAACTTCTTTTTTTATTTCGATATTAACTTTATTTCTCCTATTACTTCAACAGTAAAAACCCACTTTTACAAAAATGTATGCTTCTTTCGAAGGCATATTGTGAGCGCAAATGAACGGTGACCCCACTTTTTTATTTTATTTTACTATTGACTTTAAGATAAAGTTCATTTATAGAAAAATATAGAGAAATCCTATATAAATGATTTAGACCCGCGAACCCCCTTAAAGCAATTCAAGGTCATACACTACAATGCACAATTACGCATTCTAGTATCAGTGCCTATTATTGTCCTGTTAAAAAAGAAAAACATAATAATAATGAAAACGGACCTTAATTTGATCACAACAGTTCTTGTCAAAAGATAATTGATAAAATACAAGTTGAGGTGAAATTACAGACGAACGCACGTACGCCCTATGGAAATGAGGGTTATATCTACGAATTGCGCGTCTGGTGTATCAAATTATAAAGCAAAAGATCTGTTCCACTCGTGTAATGGAAATGTCCTTTTAAACATTTCAGGTACAGTAACTAAGTACAATATAACGGTGCAGACTGGAGACAAAAAGGGAGCTGGAACGCATGCTCATGTCTATATAATACTTTATGGAACAGATGAAATCCAAACAAAAGAATACAAGCTTTCTAATTTTTTAAAAAGTGATTTTAAAAGAGGAAAGTTTGAAAGCTTTTCTATCAAATCTGAAGTTCACATTTCCGAAGTCCAGAAAATCGAACTGTGGCGAGACAACAATGGTTCCAGTACCAACTGGTACCTAGATTGGATTGAAGTCACCAACAAGGAAAACAGTTTCACAACCGTATTTCCAGCGTTGAAATGGATCAAAGAAAACCATCATTACTTTTTCGTTAATGAAACTACTTTACCGCAAAACGACCATATGAAAGAATCAAGAAGGCTTGAAATGCAAGTCTTACAAAAGGAATATCAGCTAGATGTTAAGATATCTGGACTACCTGCTCAGGTACGGAGTTAATTACATTTTGGAAAAAACTCAAAAATCTAAAAACAGAACCCAACTAGAATACTAGAATACAAGAATAAAAAGTCGCACAACCCCCAAACGGAGCGACATTTGTTTCGTACTGACAAGACAAGCTTCTTCTGCAATGCATCACAATGCAGCCTTTAACACTGAGCTAAAAACAAATCCCATAGTAAAGTCATAGTAGGCTCCTTAAAATAATAAAAGGCTAGAACAGGAGTTTGTTTCAACGAAAATGTATTTTTTTCGTTAAACACAAACACTTTAACGAACGTAACAAAGATGTTGTGAATCATGAAACCAAGCATCTTTAAATAGGTAGATGCAGTAAGCAAAACTACATTAATAAAAATGTACTATATCTGGCATATGATATGACCAAAAGTCTTGATACTAAATGTTTGTATTTTCAGGTTAAAGTACTACCAGAGGATGAGACATTTTCATGGCATTATTTTGTAAGTGTCGTACTTACAAATGTTAAGATAAAAAAACATGTATTCTGAAACTGCTTAAACGCATCATTTCGTAATTGGTGGGTCTCATAACACATTATTTTCTATGCATTGTTGATATCCAATTAGTGTTGACGTACGTATTGGCCAGACACCTTAAAGAGATTTGCACTTTAGCTTTCAACTGCCAACGGAGTACCTAAAACTAAAAAGAAATTTAATCATTCTTCAAATATAACAATAAAATATGGTGCATGTAAATCTAACTGTGTATGGGACGAAGTATATTTGGATTTGTGCATTTCATATGTATACTTTAATTGTTCTGATTTTATAGATAGTACAATTGTTAATAATGGTTGTTATATTTAGGAGACATTATAAATGTTGTTATGAAGTACACGGTCCGAATGAGTTATTTTAATTCATTCCCTACTTCCCTTTTATTCGTATACAGCTGAGCACTCTAAACAATATAAGAACAAAGTGTTAAATTCAGAGGAAAATAAACTAACCAGATCAAGATCTGAATTCGCTAGAAAAGCAAATAACTAGTTAAATACAAGGCAATATAAATTTCACACTTTTCTTAACAGTTAGTTTTCAATTTTCACCCGTACTCAGCATTAAAGACATAAAATAAAGACGAACTGACAGGAAGTCAAACCTCGTCAAACCTCATGTGTTGAAATCTCTTTAGCAAAATACACTCAAAGACTAAATGAAGTATGCTGGAAGGCCATATTTTGATGTATAATTGTTGACGTTTTATACATTGTGACTTTGCTGGAGAGAAGTCTCATTGGCACTCTTTCTGATTAAAACAAGACTCCACTATCCACTTGCGCTGGTAGATAGAAAGTGGACGTCTGTTTTGATCAGACTTATTGACATTTATACCACATCTTCTTATTTATATAACATATAGTTTTCCAAAAAAACTAAACATAATTTTTGCTGTTTATAGTTTGACGTGTTGCTTTCGAAACTCGCTGAGTTTGAAATAGAAAGCCTTAAACTGACAAAAAAGGGAAAAGGAAAAGAATGGAAGAAAGTTTACGACGTCAAAACCGTGTATACTAAAGCGTTCGGAGTTCCACAGGTAACTTCTTGTAGATCAAATACGTATATCTTCTAACGAGAGTGTGATAAACAGTAACAATAACAGGTAATCATTGTTAATAGTTATCAAGATATTATGCCTATGATTTAATAAACCAGACGCGCGTCTCGTCTACATAAGACTCATTAGTAACGTCATCATTTATTTTTAAAACAAAAAAATATTATTGTATATCTAAATATGTTTATCACAAGTTATGAAAATGGAATTTCAAACGGTCATGTTGATCTTAAAACATCAGTAAGATATTTTGAATAGTTCATATTTATTTTCCTGTTGTAAAGTTATGTCTGTTTAAACATTGAGATTGTGATTACTAGAGCACTGTTGAGTAGCTGTTAGATAATTCAATTCATTATTGTGTTGTTGTGTGAGCGTCACTGATGAGTTTTATGTAGACGAAACGCGCGTCTGGCGTACTAAATTATAATCCTGGTACCTTTGATAACTATTGGTATAAATAAATAATAGCTACTGGACAGTCTGGACATAGACAGCAGATATTTATTGACAGCAGGGCATTGTCTAAACAGTCATGATTTCTTTTTCTAAAGGCAAGGAGCTGTTTAACTAACGAGTACCATAAATAAAATTAACCAAATTCGGAAAAGTTATTTTGCTAGAAATAAATGAAAAATGAGTTTAAAAATAATGTTACAATTTCTATGAATAGAAGCGTTGAGTAAAGGTATAATATACATCATGACAGTACCGAAACGTAGACTTGAGTTGCAGATATCCTCGCGAACTAGAATTCCAACACTTGAACTTACAAACGACGAAATCACGTGAATAATTATGTGCATTCGAAGAGTTTGGCTCGATCAACTTTGATCAATAATAGTAACATTATAAGAAGGCTAAGAATTTAATACAATTATCTCTTGTGTTTTTTCAGGGTTCAAAATATTTCAACGATGACAAGAAGTTCGGACGTCAGAGAATTAGCTGCCTGAATTCATTAATAATTGAAATGTGTACCGCGATACCCGAAAAGTAAGCTGGTGTTTTTAAATATTCGAAAAAGGATGAAGTCAGCATTAGCAGTCTTCTAATTAGTCTAATTTCATTTTTGTATTTTTTGTAAATTGTTAATTTGTTTCTTCTATACATGCATGTTCCAATTGTATTTTACATGTTTTATTCAAAATTGAGTCCCAAATGTAAAAACAAAAAATGTTACCTTGTTCAATATATTTTACCCTACTGAAAATTTTAAGATTTAAATCTTTTTCTCTTTTTTTCTCCGTTTTGCTATTTCATAGTTTTGCAGTCACAGAAGACATGATCAAACCGTTTCTAGAAGGCAAGACATTAAAACAGGCCATTGAAGGTAAAAGGCTGTTCCTGACAAACCTGGCAATATTGGAAGATTGTCCAACCAGGACCGAAAATCTTATAGTAAGTGATAATTTAATGCTTAACTTGTTTTCATTGCGATATGTAAATATACCGATTGACGCATTGTAATTGTATGCAGATTTCTATCGTTGGTGAATTTTGCAGAGCAGAAGACGTCACTACTGATGAGCATATATGAGTTATAATATAATGTACAAGTTAATATCTTGATGTCAATGAAATGGATCTATACTATATCCAAATTTATAATAGATTTCATCAGCGAAATCAAATATCACTAAATCCATAATTGTCTCAAAAATATGATACATTTTTTTACGGAAATTGTAGTAAATCAACTACTATATTTAAGTACATCTATCACATTAAACCTGAAAAGAGTGTAGATAGATAACATCATTGCTGAAGATTGTACAGCAAGAAAAGCGCGACAGAAATTTATAACTTTTCAATTCAATTGAACGCTGCGTTTGACCTTCTTGACAAAGATAAAAAAGCAAAATAAAAAAAGCAAGGTAAAAAAGTGTATTTTCGGATTTGCACCTGTTCCAAGTCAGGAGCCTCTGGCCTTTTTTAGTCTTGTATGATTTTTAATTTTAGTTTCTTGTGTATAATTCGGAGTTTAGTAGTTTAGTATGACGTCCATTATCACTGTTCTAGTATGCATATTTTTAGGGGCCAGCAAAAGGACACCTACGGGTGCGGGAATTCTCGCTACATTGAAGACCCATTGGTGCCCTTCGGCTATTGTCTGCTCTATGGTCTGGTGGTTGTCGCTTAGACACATTCACTATTTCCTTTCTCAATTTTAGTAATAACAAACAAAGTAGAACACTATTACTGATGTGTCTTCTTTGTCCTTGCAGATGACTTGTCCCTTGGCCATGTTTTATTTTAACGATGCCAATTGTCTTCTGCCAATAGCCATACAGCTGTTCCAAAAGAAAGTACCAAGTAACCCTGTAAGTGATTTAAACCTTTTTCAATTTCATCAGGATATCAATAATTAGATATAGGAAGATGTGGTATGGGTGCAAATAAGACGACTCTCCACCCAAGTAACAATGTAAAAGCAAACCAATATAGGTCAAGCTACAGTCATCTACACGGAGCTTTGGCTTACACTGAACAGCATGAATATCGAACGGAAATGACCATGACATAAAAAAGACTAACTGATTTTTAAAATAAAATAATTGGAGTTTTTTTATAACTACACGTTAGCCTGAGGTGTGAACCTTTCATGACCAACCTACAAATCAAAATATATATTAACTTATCTACCTTTTCTACTTGAAGTAGTTTGAGCCTATAACCCATATTTGTACATAATTATGTACTTATTTGATTAAAACTGCCTCATGGTACTAAAATGTAAATATATTATGTTTGATATTAAATGAATCAAAATCCAGATTGTGCTTTAAAAAACATACTTACATGAAATATAATAAGTATATCAAAACCTCTAAGTTCAAAACGATTATCTTGTGTTATCTTAAAAGGTTATCAAGCATTGCAATCGCAGACACATCTGTTTAGATAAATCAAATTCAATAATAATCATTAAACGAACTATGAACTATTGCATTTTCACATAGCAGTTTACCCGTAATTTTGTTTTCCATGTACAGGTTTTTTTCTATATTTTTCCCCATTCCACATGTTGGTTGTGAATGTCTTTTTGTTTTGATTAAATTAACTTCTACTTCTTACACAACTTGGCCACCAAAGGCGCTGTAGATTCAATATAAAGTTACATAAAATTTGAATTTTGATTTCAGGGTTGTTATATAAATAAGACATGGACAAAACATTTGTATGAATGTCTTTTTTTTAAACAGGTGTTTTTACGATCAGATCCTGAGTATACCTGGATGTTGGCAAAAATGTGGTACAATCTGGCTGATTCTACATATCACCAATCTCTGACTCATCTAAGTATAAATAATATATTATACATATATATTTCAATTTTATATAATGTGCTAGGTAGATCAGTTTGTTCTAAGAAATTATAAACTAAGATTAAGACAATCAAATGTAACTTTGAAGTGACATATTGTTATTTTCATTATAACGTTTAACAGTATAAACATAACCGTTGTCGCATTGGATCCGATGCTGTAAAGCACTGATTGTTATATTTATTTCTTAGTCACGTTTGTCATATGTGTGCCCAAAACATGCTTACTCTCTGTGTTATCTTGGTCTTTTGTGGAGAGATGTATCATGGCATTTATACCACAATTTCTTTTTTATATTAACAAAACAACTAATTCAATAGCAAAACAAATAACCAGGTTCAATCCACGATTTTCTACATTTGAAAATGCCTGTGACAAATCAGGAATATGTTATTATCCATTCGTTTGATGTGTTTTAAGATTTGCAATTTGATTAGGAACTTTCCGTCCTGAATTTTCCTTGGAGTTCAGTATTTTTGTGATTTTACTTATTAATATGATGTTGAAAGCATTGAACAATACATTTATTCACAAACTTGTTGCTTCCGCAGCTGTTTTATTGGTTCACTTTTATTAGGAATGCGTATGATAAACATAACATATAAGGTAGCGATGTGTAACAACAAACACCAGAGCCCAGTGACAAATTTTTGTTTATACTTTTTAACATATAACAATATACATGTATACTACATTTTGACAATGTATGAACAAATTCTATTATTGAAAATGTATACTCCAAACCACCTTAAATCCATAAATACTTCTTTAGGAACAGTCAAATAATATTTTGTTATGTTCCGTAATGTGAGAGCAACTGAGCTTGAACTTTAAACTTATTTGAAAGAAATCTAAAAAAATAGTTTGCAGTCAGTGCAAGCAGTTTAATAAGCATATAGTCATAAAGAATACAAAGGTACATAAAAAATACATAATCCGTCTAAGATAATATTTTTAGGAACTTCTCACCTAGTTCATTGTTATCTATAAACACTACATATGTGTATTCATCTTGTATTATTGTTTCAGATTTTACCCATTTGATGATGGAAGGAATAAGTGTCGCGACAAAAAGAAACCTTGCGCTTCAACATCCAATTATGAAATTACTGCAACCACACTTTTTGTTTCTCATGGCTATTGACAGGTACGTTTATTCATCGAAATATATTTATATAATACATTTATGTAATTTAGACACAGAAAATTGTTTAAAATCTATAAGGAATAAAACCTTGTTTAAAATTAACCTTTGTAAAAATAAAATATGAATGTTCACACACACATATATAATTCTCATTTAACAGATACATTGTGTATATAGAATAAAGATAAAATCATAATAACTTATTTCTCAAATCAAATTTATTTAGGGTATTTGATCTATTCTGACAGACGATTTGAGTGCAAGTCCGTTAAATTTGTGGACACATATAGCAATTAAGACGAAATTTATAGTTTCCTATCCTATATATATAAAATAGTTGCAGAATTTATCGTACATCTTTTGTGATGCAGTATAAAATTACTAAAATTATTGAATGTTGAATAAAACTTGGATTTGTTTTAACATCTTCATTGCAGTGGTGAAATAATTACCTGTTATCGACACGTATGATTAAAATGTGAAACAGTAATACCCAATTTCGAGGCATTTTTTTCTAAAAAGCGTAGGTCAAAAAGTTAAAATTGACAAAACTCAAGGCTACAATTATTATGCACTTACAAAATAATGTATACTTATCCATCAAAGGTATCAGGATTATAATTTAGTACGCCAGACGCGCGTTTCGTCTACATAAAACTCATTGTTGAGGCTCAGTCTACAAATCGAAATAGTTATAAAGCCAAACAAGTACAAAGTTGAAGAGCATTGAGGACCAAAATTCCAAAAAGTAAAATAGTATACCAATGCACAGATTTCAAAGGCAAGTTCAAAAGAGGAAGGCCACAAAAACTGACAAAAATCAAGATAAATATATGTTATTATAGTTGCACGATCCCTGAAAACAAAATGTAAATGATAATTACAACTTTAATCTACAAACATCTTTAAGACATTGTTGTGATCTGCCAGATTAAATTGTTTCATATTGTTCAATTCGGTGCCTTTCATAGCCGACCATACAGTATGGGATTTTCTCATTGTTGAAGGTCGTACGATTGCCTATAATTGCTTACACGCTTTGAAATTCGGTAGATAGTTGTCTAGTTGACACGAACGACACATTTGTTTTATATATATACACACAATGTTTTTTTTATTTTTCAGTCTTGCACTTGTGTCGTTGATTAAACCAGGTGGTATCATAGATAAAGTTTCCAATGCAGGAATAAATGGCACCTTTCATATCATGAGAAAGAGGTAGGTTTATATCAAATAAACTCATCATAAATACCAGAACTAAATTTTGTATGTACGCCAGACGAGCGTTTCGTCTACAAACATGTTGTTGAATTTAAACAAAATATGTTTTTATTGTATAATACAAGGTGTATAACTATATGTACATGTCAAGCAATAAGTTAAACTTTTGCTGCTAATTTAATGCTTTAACCGGCATGAATATGGTATAGTTATGTATGAACTAGTTTTAGTGAATAACTCAATTCTACATCAGTGCCTCCGAAAACATAAATCCATTTATTTGTCTTCTCAAACGTCAATAAAAGAAATTTAATTTGAGTTAAATAATTTATTTGAAAATATTAATATATTTGTACTTTTTAGTATGGAATGGTGGAGACTGGATTTACATGGAACTCTTCCAGAAAATTTGAAAAACCGAGGGGTAAAATTCAATTGTTTATAAAATATTGAAGTTTAAATACATTTAAAGCTAGCGTTGTATAAAAAGATACAAAAACAAATGTTGACGAATCATAAGACATTTTGACTATTAACAAAGAACTTCTTTTAACGTATAAATCATTTGATTTTGTCATGTGAGGATGGAATTTCCGGTTGGATCCTACTCTGAGTTCAGTATATTTGTGATTTTACTTTTTTCAATATATTTCTTCACCGAATTTGTTGTATCCGATGTGATTTAGATTACTGAATTAACCGTCATTAAAACATGCGTCTATTATAAGTAATGTACCTGTTAGTCCTGATTCAGAACAATGATTTAATTACAGGTGTTTGATCAGTCTGTACTGACAGGAGCCTATCATGTCAGAGATGATGGACTTTTATTGTATGGTGCCATTAAGTCATATGTTGAGAAATATGTTGGACTCTACTATCGTAAGTTATATAATGAGTAAATGAATACTCAAGTATCTGATTTGTTATTTAGTTGGAATTGCTCTGTCTTTAGTTTTCTATATAAATAAAGGCAACAGTTATATAGCGCTTTTCAATCGTAAGAAATAGGTTAAATGAAAACAAATCCAGGTTATAAAATAAAACCGAGGGAAACACATTAACTATTTATAAAATAGTCCTTTCGCTGTTATGTTCGGTATTTTTCGTCTTATGTATTCTGATAGCCCTTTCGGTGTCTTCTGTCTGCTTTTTTTTTTACATTATTAATCATGATTCCATATGTGTTTGTTAACTTTGAAATATTATCACGAGTAACACGACGTGTTACACTTGTCATGCAAGACCTGCTTATGCTTTAGGAACACATGATATCACTTCTTATGTCTTGTTCCGTTCTTTGTTCAATATGTAGTTATTTGATTCATCGTTTGTCTTTTTTCCGTTTTTTAATATTTGCCTTTGCCATTCTCATATTCTGCTCACTTCTTTTTTTTTGTAATTTAACCATTTTGAAACTTAATATCAATTATAATTGGCAGTTACAGATAGATAAATTGGTTAATGATTTTCGAATTTTCAAATGTCCGCCGTTAACATAGAAACAGTCAAAATGTCCAAGCAAACACAAAATGCTCGAAAACTGAAATTTTATAGTACTGATTACTCTCATGTGTTGATGCAAGCCGACCGTGCAAGGGCTGCATAGCTAGTCAAGGTCGTTAAAAACTTCCATTTGTTGTTGTGTTGATGCGATATTTGACTGAAGTATTTTCATAATGCCGTTAAATCCCCGTTGGTTTGAACATTGGTAAACAACTGATGTCCTACAATTTACATGTTTCATTTGTACTCGGCTCGAAACCGCGTATAAATGCTAAGACTGTCATCTGTTTTGAACATTCATACAAATAGAATTAATATGTTGAAACAATGCATTCTTCTTTAATACAATGTAATCATGATATATAGTAATTATGTTGCAACTGAGTATACACTTTCTTTTTAAAACAGCAACAGAGGGTTCATTGACTGCAGATTATGAACTACAGAATTGGGGAGCAGAACTTGTAAAGTCAAGAGATGATGGTGGCGTCGGAATTCTGGTTGGTAAATTATAAAAAGATAGCATAATCATAAAATACACAATATTTCAATATTTTATAAATGTTCGTTCTTTTTCTTTCTGGAAAACTTATTACTATATAGATTACACATTAAGATAGTTTTTGATTATGGAAAATATTAATATAAATACTAGATTTGTGTTAATTAGAAAATTAGATGTGATTTTTTTGTACGATTTGAACAATTAGATGAAAAAAAACATCTAAAAGTTGGCGTCACTTATGAGTCTTATGTAGACGAAATTATAATCCTGGTACCTTTGATAATAAGTTATAAGTTCATGAACAAACAATAAAATAAATGTTGAAGTTGCTTAATTAAGTCAACTACACATATATGTGTATGTCTGTTTTCTTAATCTAATCTAATAGAGCTATTTCGCAGATTGATATATATTATAAATCCTGTCTTGCAGGGAGTACCTGGTAATGGCAATTTTAAAACAACAGACCAGCTTGTTATAACAGTGACAGCCATAATCTACACGTGTAGTGCTGGACATGCCACAGCAAACTTCGAACAGTATGATGAATATGGCGCTCCATTTAATTACCCATACCATCTGTCTGGAAAGCCCCCGACAGACAAGGTATGTGAATTTTATGTTGACTGAAGAAGTTTCCATTCGAATTAGTTTTGTTAAAATAAAATACAATTAAACATCTCACAGCGGTATGCTACTGTTGCCTTATGTTTTTGATTTTGTATTTACATTGTATCATACATCAAATTTATTCTTTCAGTGTATGTTCACTAGTGTTAAAATAGCTTTTGATTCAGTTAATCTATATGAATTTATATTTTATATTATGCTTCCCTATGTTGTAATTTTTCACTATTGTTTCAGGTAAGGGTGAAGGTTGATACATACTAAAATATAAAACCCGCTGCATTGGTTTGGATCTGTCCTAAGTCAGGAATTTGATGTTCAGAAGTTGTCATTTGTTGGTGTGGTTTAAAAGTGTTTTTTTTCGTGCTTTTATATATATTAGATCGTTAGTTTTCCCGTTTGAATCGTTTTACACTGGTCATTTTTAGGGGCCCTGTATAATCAATATGAAAATATTGAGAACTTAGAGATTTAAATGTATATACATCAAGCAAAATATTAACATACAATGTCAAAAATCGACACACATGGGGAACAAGTTTTTAATTGTCACTGTCCATTTCCTATTAGTGATAAACATGGTCTTTTAATACTTTAAGGGTAATCGATACAGTTTCAGGAGAGGTAACGACGTTCTTAACGTAAACTGGTATTTTCGTGTCGTCAAACTGTGACATATTGAAAATATTGCATGTGTCGAATGATTTTCATCATTTAAACGGCTCTAACTTGAAGACAAGTTCGTGAACCCCACTTTTTTAATAGGACATTTGGTATAATAATGTTTTTTGTTTTGTTTTCTGTAATCCTGATACTTTGTTAAAAAAAAGTTATTTCAAAAGAATTGTTATACAAACGAAAATCCGCTTGTGAATACCTTTTGAAACCAAAAAGTTCATCACGTCTATTCAAAGGGCAGACATGTAAAATGAAAACGAAATGTCGTAAATTTCGACCCCAATTATCTCTTAAATTGATACAAAAAGAGATATTTTTATTGCATATTTGAAACTTTTCAAAACTTCATCGTGGGATCGAAACTGTATTGTATCGTATGCCCTTGAGTTTGTGCCTGTTTGCACTGTACGGACGTCATAAAGGGAGAACATTTTATGAATTTATATTAAGTGTTCATCAACAATTTCTTCGTCAAATGAAACCTTTAGACCACATCACCGGGTTGTTTTTATAAAGGGACGTAAAACTACTACTAACCGTGTATTGAAATCAATCCCGCCTACCTAGTATGGAATATACAGGTTTCCAAGCGGTTGCTTTTTAGCCAGTCATATATCTAGAAAAGTTAAAGAGGTACAATTACTGCTAGTTTAACAGTCAATAGACTGATTTTTTTTTTAGAAGCATCCATTTCATTCCAGCTATAAGTACATGCAAGTATATCTATTACTGATTTTTTCACGTGGACATATTCCAAAAATACATATTCCAAAACAATTACCACTGAAAGCTATATGGATGTATGGTTTTTTTTCAGAGTCCAGTCGCTTTAGAAACAATCCTAAACACAATTGCAAAAAGAGAAATGCTTTTGGAGACGATGTCGATTACGAAAGTTTTAAGTGACAAAGCAACAGATAGCCTTGGTCACTTTGAGAAACAGTTTATTGTAGATCCTCATGCAGTACAAATTGTTGAAGAGTAAGCTGAAACCTTTATTGATTTTGAAACAAATCTAATCGATTACAGGCATACAGCATACACTAGCTGTTATAAAATATATAAAAAATAAGTCATTTAAATGGAAGTTCATTCTTTATAAACGTCTGTGTCGGTAGAAACATGCCCTTTATTTCTCGGAAAGTGTTACATGGACCTTAGAAGAAAGCACTTGCTCTATATCTAATAAATATCAAAAGTAAGGTTAATAGGTAATATTTAAAACCTTTCAAATGATTTTAAAAAAGAGGCTGAACATTTTTGTCTCCTTCATAGATATTTGTTATAATTTTATTCATTAAAATTCACCTTTTTGGAACTTTTATTTTTTATTAACATGGATTCGTCTGTATGCATATACAAAATGTATTCTACAAACGTGGCACCTTTAAAAAATGCGTTTCGTTTCATTTAGGCCAAATAACACAGCAATGCTTTGGGAGAAGAAATAAAATACAGATAGTTTTGGTTGTATGGGTGGATTTTTTTCTTTCTCCAAAATATAAGTTGTATGAGAAATAAAGTAAAATGTATAAATCTATCAATAGTTCTAATCTTTATATATTTGGGTAAAGATCAAGGTTATATTGATTCTATATGCTTTATATAGTTCTTTTGAGATATATACAACAAGTTATAATACGCCAAAATTAAGGAGTGCTCGAAAAGAAAAAATATATCAATTTGAGCTTTGGGCCACACATTAAAACTGGGTGAAACACATCAACTATTAGAGGTAATCATAGAAACAATAGAAACACTGAAATGCAACAAAACAAATGCCAACATATATAGAAAAACTATTTGATAACAAACGCTATATTACAGAACAGTGTTAACAAATTTAACGGGGCCATGTTGTCTTTTATACTTAATATGATTTTGTTCTCGATATAATGTCAAACATCCTGTCACATTATCACCATCTCTCAATTCAACTACTATTTGTAGGTTTAGACAGAAATTACAAGAAGTTGGTAAAATAATTGATGAAAGGAATCAGAAGAGGGAATTTCCATATGAATGGCTTCGTCCACAGGCAGTACCAAATGCCATTAGTATTTAGACATGCACCCTTTTTATAAATACAAACATTCTTCTATAGTTATCCCTATCATTTTCACCATATCATTTGAACGTATTAGATTTATTTTACATTAGATAATGGTAGAAATAGTTATAAATATTACTGGTTTGTTCAGTTAAGTTGAAATATGTATTCAAAATGATTTTCTTTCCGTTTTATCGTCCATGTACATTTGAGAATGAGTTTTTATCAGTGTTAGAAGCTGTACAATGCCCTATAGTTTTTATTAATTTGTCTGTCATTTGGTCACTTGTAGAGAGTTGTCTCATTGGCAATCCTACCACATCTTCCCTTTTATAGTTAAACATTCTGTATACTAACTATTCTAGCACACTGTCATATAAGAACTGTTTTTATCTGTTTGGTTTCATAGATAACTTTTTCTGTAATGGATATTTACAAACTGTAATATTATAGTTAGTTTAAGTATTTGCTTGTCGTTTGAAATGATATCACCCTTCTTTAAATGTGTACCTTACATTGTAATATTGGGTTTATCATTTTAATAAAATCACTAATCTTGACAGTTTGTATTGTTCTTTCATGTAATAATGATGTAGGAGAATATTGGCGTCCTAATTAGATCTTCGGTTTTTTTTTAAAGATAGCTATCTTTAGTAAAACGTGTCAAGTAACAGGACAAAAACAATGTTTTTTAACATAAATACCAGGTGATAAGTGGTATTTGTGCTCATAACTTTTATTACATTATGTTGGTTATGGTGGTCAAAATTATGAGATCGATGAATATTATTGTACGCATGCTATTTCGTAATATCTATAATGCTACCAAGAGACCGTTAGTTTCTGCAGGTTTAAATTGATACATTTTTTGATAAAGGAACTTATTCATTGACTGGGGAATTTAACCTCTCCTTACATATGCAGAGTGTAAGGGAATGACTTATTTTCTTTCCTTATATTATGCGTCTTGTAACAAGAGGAACTGTAACAGAATTGATATGTATTATAGAAATATACAAAAAGCTGCTGGAATGATTAACAGTAACTGTGTTTGTACTGTAATATATCTTTACCGTACGGTCCTTTATTTGATAATGAAAATGTTTATTGCAAAGAATTACTTAATCCTTTATTGTTTTTTTTTTCACGTATTCATTTTTATTTTATTGAACACATTCAGATATAATAGTTTGTGATCACTGATAATCCGGTAAAAATAAACAGAATTATTTCCCTTTATCCGGTAACTTGAAAATCATTTTCGCGCCAACGATATAAAAAAAACATACTGTTGCAAACTCTAAAAATCATTTCAAATAGTCGATCGTGCACCGCTCTAAACAGCCAAATGGATGAACGAAATGTGTAGAAATACCTGTGGTGAGCAAGAATTACTCTCAAGGATTAAATTATAGTAAACCGCTGTATTCCAGTCTTATGCTCAAAGATTGTTTTCACTAGAAAACAAATATTGACTGTTTGTTGCTCAATGTCCAGTGGCAAATACTCTTCACATGTACAGCACGATAATAAGTTAAAAAAGACATTAGGGTTCTAATAGCGGTAGATGCTATCCGGGATGGAGGTCAAGAATATTTGGGCTGCCACATGAAAATGAGATTAGGACAGAAATTTTGTCTTGCAACAAGCCACCTCCAGACCCCGCAAAGAGTTGTTGCAAGGGTCCATAACGTGCAGAGAGCGTGGTGCTCTCTCTTCAATGGGTCATGGAATTTAATGTCCTTGTTCTGACCGGAGGTAAACATTCGCTAATCTAAATCTTTGAATACCAAAGGAAACGCTTTTATTGCAAGAAGTTAACATACAAAGATATACCAATATAACCTACATGATAAATTAGCGTAAACAATCATTCCTCGAGGACTCTACAATGTAATTCACATGTTATACTGATTCATCATGGGAAAAGTGAAAATCGTTATTATCGTTAATGATCTTCACGGAACTGATAACATAGAAATAATTTGATCATATCAATAGATCTGTACACGCTAAAATCATCAGCAAAGGTAGAATGGAAAATACTAATGCCTTGATTACTGAATACATAGTATATTACTTTCATCCTGCAATAAACAGTCGACTCCTGAAACATCAGTTATTAAAATCAAAACCATTGTGTCTAATTTTTTCCGAGAAATCGATAAGTTTTTAAACCGTTAATAGAACTCTAAAATGAACTGTTACGTTAAAATATAATATATTATTAATATATAATATTACCGCTTGTTCACCATGGAAGCATGGAAATAAGATGCTTTATTTGTGTAGCTGTTACTTGTACAATAATTGCCTGATTGAAGGATAAAAAGAAAGTGATCGAAGTCACCTTTTTAATAACCCTCAGACGCACAATGTTCAGAAATGACCGACAAATCAACTTATTAAACTGAGTTTTACTCCATGCGTATTGCTGTGTTTGAGTTTATTCTAAATTGGCTAGATGTTTGGGGCAGGGTTGAGATCTCACAAAACATGTTTAACCCGCATGTTTTGCGCCTGTTCAAAGTCAGGAACCTCTTGCCTTAAATGTTTGTTTGTTTTATATGTTTTAAATTTTAGTTCATTATCAGGTTTCTAAGTATGAGACGTCCTTTTTCACAGAACTTATACATTTGTTTAAGCGCCAGTCGAAGCCCGCCTTCGGGTGAGGAATTTTGTC
This sequence comes from Mytilus trossulus, assembly GCF_036588685.1. Classification (NCBI taxonomy): domain Eukaryota; kingdom Metazoa; phylum Mollusca; class Bivalvia; order Mytilida; family Mytilidae; genus Mytilus; species Mytilus trossulus. The sequence continues at coordinate 10,524,251 of NC_086386.1, forward strand.
GCTGTGTTAAGAACAATTGGTGGCCTTTTGCTGTGTACTGTTTTTGGTCCGGCAGTTGACTGTTTGATGCACTCTTCATTTTCATTCTTATTGACACTTTTAAGCACTGCTTATGTGATATTTAGTGGCGGCCAGTTTTTAATTGGCGGAAGACGCCGGAGTGTCTGGAGGTTCATTGGCGGATTCAGGGGGGGGGGGTCCTGGGGTTGGAACCCCTTTTTTGGGCCAATCAATGCATTTGGATGGGAGCATATAGTTGGAACCCCCTTTTACTCTTGGTTGGGACCCCCCTTTATAAAATGGCTGGATCCGCCCCTGAGGTCATCGATAGGAAAACTGACTTACCTAGTCAACTAAGATTGAAGTCGAGTGCATCGGCACGAGCGGGGTACGAACTCACAACCTCAGTGTTGACTGTCTAGTGATAACAGCAGTAAATACAGAATAAACTACTTAGATCACTCGACCACCGAGGCCCTACTGTCATATATCAATGCTATAAATAAATGTCAATTTATATACTGGATTTTTGAGGAAAATGATCATGACATATGGCATCCGTAACATTATAAAATATAAAACGTACAATTATAAACTGCTCTTTATTACCTTTTCATAACTTTTTTTTTATTTTGATTAGTCCTTTAAATATTAATAACTGTATTCCATTGGTATTGTCTTTACGTATTTCATCGTGACTGATTTATAAAAGTGGCTCGATTGGTAAAAATGATAACACGAAAGGTATGTATGTTAATATGAATTAATAAGTTTGATTGGTTAACATCAATCGCGAGGCATGCTATAGTAATATTTCATTGGTCAATAAAAAGTAGCAAGCTTTAATTTCATGAAAAAAATCACAAGAATGCGTTGGAAAACGAACAGTTAAGCTAGATATATACATCAATATTTCATACATGACGTAGTTTTAGCATATCAATTGAATTATAAGAATTAAGTAAAAACTTAATTAAGGATTGTTTATATTTGTTGTTAATTTTTTTTTCTATAATCGAGATGTTTTTAATATGTAACTAGACCCTATGTATTGAAACGCAAAATCCTTTAAGTTAGTACTTCGTCACAATCGATTCGACCTACTTCACAGGCCCTGCCTATTGGTTTTATTGTGAATATTTTCCGCTTCTGAATATATATGAAATATTTCCCAAATGGACATTAAGCAGACTACAACTAATCGAAAATCCAAAGTGTTGGTGTATATAAAAAATAATAATAACAAACTAAGTGTCCAAAAATTCCTCAATAACAAAATTCAATATTCTTTTAGTGCGCTACTACTAGTGTTAGGTATTTAGGTTAACGAATAAAACAGTGCAGCACAAACTTTAATTCTAAACATAAAACACCTTTTCTAAGAACTGCTCTGATGGTATCATCAAACAAACATCTTCCCAACTTATCTTAAATAAATTATGGAAATAGATGTACTTTTAAAATTAAGAAAACAATGATTTGAGAAGATAATCACTTTGTGCGTGCAGTTTACGTGCTTTAAATGTTTTATATGATTAAGAACGTTGGCATTGAAAGAATAATGACTTATAAATGCTCACTGGTATTATCCTACCAATATATTGTATCCATGAAAAGTGTAATAGACAAATATCGCCTTCATTAATGCATCACATATGTCCCAGATATCCTAGTGGGTTAGTCAGTTATATAATTATAGGTCTTTGACATCATTCTAATATAGATCAGACGAGAAAGAAACCCCCAGATGTGAGCATTGACCTCAAATTCAATTATAGTTTGACCAAATATCGCAACCATCTGCTAACAAGAATATTGTAAATGTCACTCTGTACTAAACAATTATATTATGAGACAGAATTCTCATAACGTGCAAATGTATGTAAGTGGTTTAACAATGGCAAGTAAACTGATACAGAAATTGTACAGAAATTTTAGCAGTGCTATATCATCATCTTCGAGTAAATAAGCTATCAAAACAAATTTAAAAGCTCGATCATTAATTGAAAGTGTTTTAAACTGAAATAAAAAAAAATCACTTTACTCATGTGTAGTTTATCTGAGTAGTTTTATCTAATGACATATTTTTTTAAAATGCACTAGTATTTTCTAGGTAAACAAAGAGGATGCTGAACTATTACGTAGTTGCAGCAACGGATGATACAGTTTTTGACGTTTTGAATTAAGTTTCACGTAATTTTATCTTGTTTTGTTAATAATACAGTTGTAAAAACACAATCAAATAACACGGCTTATAATGAGAAAGGAAAAATAAGGACGATGCAGTTTGAGATGTGCTGAATAAAAGTGTCCTGTTTTCCCCTGCTTTGTTAATGAGACAGTTGTAAAAACGAAATCAAATAACACGGCTAATAAGTAGGGGGGAAAACGAATATTACCCTTAATCATTTACGTCTGCGCACACGATAGTAACTCTTGCGTACAATTTGTAATTTATTGTGCATAGCACTGCAGGAGTTTCGTACAATTAAGACATTTTTTTTAATTGTTGAAGATGGAAATCCTGTCATGAGATAATTTTAGCTTACAAATTGTGAATTTTCAATTTATATGTAGCGACATTCCAGCAAGACCTGCGTATAGCATATATATCTTCCAGTTGATACGACATTCCAGGTCTTGTATTTCTTATCATGGTTTCCTTGGTGGACAGTTGCTGTTCACATGCAAATTACTAAGCCAAGAGTTATGTAGTTGAAATCAAACGTACTTTTGTAAATTTTGCGGACGTCATCATGAGTTGGTTGACCTCATGGAATTTTTGTTTCCAAATGACAACGTATATGTTCAACACCATCTTTCATAGTAGCTGACTTGTGTGCATTAATGGGGTGACTCGTATGCCAATCACTAGCTCGTAGTAACGTTATTAGCAAGGTGATAGGAAAAATGACAGATAGTTTACGTAAGTTAAGTGTAAAGCAAAAACAGGAACAAAACAAGACGTTTAGATAATCCCGGTAAAAATCGTGAGTTCTCGTATGAAATATGTGAGGCTTTGTATTACAGTTTCGATAAACAAATTGACAAGAGAGGAAAAATAAGAAGTACACATAAAAGAAAGCAATCGAAAAATCAAAACATGGGGGGGGATGTCAAAACCACTTGAACTACAAATATACCGAGATGTATTTTTTTGTTTTTCTGTCAGACTAAATTATAAAGCAATACACCTGTAAAAGAATCAGTATAACGACAGCATAGGCAGCCAGGGGAAAACATGGTTAAGTATAATGCCTTAATAATGCATATTATATATATATGCCAACTACAATGTATTTCAAAGGAAACAAAGGAGTTAATGAATTACATGTACTAGTGGAATAAAACATGTGTTTTCACGGTCTTATAAAGATTTAAATATGGCATTGACAACCCGTAACAGTTATTCTAACACTCTGACAATGCCCTTAGTAGATATGAATTGTTTAAGGTTAACAAATCTGCATATCTCCCCCGTGAAACAGAAAACGAATGTTTTATGATGTACACCGATTTGTATTCAATAAATCCTAAGAAAGTCATTATGTGTTTCTTATTTTTTTGAATACGCTTCTGGTATTGTACTTGATCGTGCAGTTTCATATATATATATACAAGTTATTTCTTGTACACAAACAATTGTACAGGTAATTACCTGTACAATTTTTGTGGAGAAAAAGATAATTACTTGTACAACTCACTATCTTTTAGTTATATTGTTTCTTCTTATTTAAAACTCTTATCTTTGAGTTTGCTAGTCTGGATTTTTGTTCTCAATTGTTTATTAGTACATATTTTGATTTTGAAATGTTTGAGGTTTACAGACGAACGACGGACGCAAAGAAATAACATAAGCTAACATAGCTAAAAAGCTTCATGCAACCTAAATACGGACTTCTGGGGAAAGTGACAACGCCGTTAAATCAAAAATAAATTGTGACCCTTCTACAAATTATTTTCAAACATAAATCATTACAACCATGTTGTCTGTTCTATGGTCCGATTGTTGTCTCTTTGACACATTCCCCATTTCCATTCTCAATTTTATACATGGTCAGAATAATGTATGTGACCAACGGAAGGCCTTTTTTCAGAAGAAAATTAGAACAACACTGGAGTAACATCACATGGTATAAACCTTTCCATTTTCTAGAATTCTTAATAAACTCTTAATCTAAATAATTCTCTGTTTAAATATCTTATTTCTTTGCACACGACAAGGAAGCAAGATATCTGGCATTATACAGCAAGTTCAATCTTTTGTCTTTACATTTGCCTGTCTTAAAGCCACCAGACAGCTGCAGTAAACTTTGCCCTGGCCAGCACTTTACGAAAGCAATTGTACATCTTTCCTGACTTTAACCCCAGTATTTACTCTTTCGACGGACCACTGACTTTGAGGGTAACATGGTCTACCATGCACCAATTTGAGCTCTGGCAAAAGAAGTTTAAGTTCTGTAATACATTAGACGTACATTCACGTCAATTATCACTTTGCAGAATATGTGGAGCCCACAAAGGTAAACAAACAAAAATGTCAGTGAGTTGGTAATTCACTTCAGCTGCTCTTTTTGTCTTTAAAGTGTGCAGTACCCTGAAATTGGTGATCCTGGTAGTGCATGCTCAACTTGGTTTCAGCGCGACTTTTTTCAAAACACATTGTTCACACATCTGAATGAAAGTCTGATAATTTCTCTGCTGATATTGGATTTTTTTAACACTTTATATGTTTTGTGGATGCCTCGCTCCATGCTCAACTCCAGAATGTGCAGGTCTAATCAAAGGAAAAAAATCACCTACTGTACAATGATTAACTATTTCGTCTCCTTTGCGAGTCAGTTGACCAAGAAGTATCTTTGAAGTGCAGTCTTTTTGAAAATCAATTTTGCTTCTTTTACATTACTAAAAGTTTCTCTGATGGTTTAACGTGTAAATATTGAATTATTAGAAGATTTATTATCATCACACAATTTAAGTACTTCATCAGGAAATTTCTTTTTTTATATACTGTTTTCCATCTTTACACTTTAGTTTTGACTACTAAACTGAACAGTTTTGCTCATATACAGTGTACTCACACATTGAATGTTTGTACCTTTTGGCTAAGTAATTAGTTGTTTGTTAAAAGAGAAACGATTTGTTGTGAACTTCAAATAGACCGAGGTAAAATAATGATTTGTAAAAGTTATTATCTTTTTCTCAGTAAAAATTGTACCAGTAATTACTTGTACAATTGTATTTGTACAAGTAATAACCTGTATGAAGGCTTCATACAAGTAATTACTTGTATTAAATGTTTGTACAGGTAATAACCTGTACAAAATAATAACATTACACGACATATATATATACATGGTCAGTGGTAGTTAATGAAACTGGACTGATTCAATGAACCCGATGAACTTATCAAAAGGCTAATGCTTAAAATGCCATAATTCCCCAGTCAAAAAAAGATAGTTATGGCCAATATATCTGTGTCTTTATATGTGATTTAATTCCGATTTGTGTCTCAATAAATTTCATTTGAAATTGAAAGAGACGCTGAATTGCGACATAAAATCAATATATCTTCTGAATACATAGTCCGTTCTTCATCAATATATAGAATGACTTAATCTTTCCTGGCAAGTTGTATATTTCATTGTTTCCTCTGAGGAATTAAAAAGAAAGATAAGAAAAACACCACACACCAAAACAATACAACCCCCCCCCCCCCCCCCCCCTTAAAAAAATTAAAATAACCAGAAACACTGTAATTGAATTCTTATCAAGACTCCACGAATTTAACTTACCGAATGAGACGTACTATTACCGAGTTTGTACTAACATGAGCAACACGACGAGACTTTCAAAATGAAGACTCTACACATTATGAAGACAATTGCATCTTGTTGAAAAGGATACTTCAATCTTTAGCTGTATGCGCTGTACGTTAATGTACCTTGTGGTGGTGGCTCCTCGTTGTTCACTAAACACCTTGCACTCACAGATGTTAATAAATAATAAAATTGAGAATGGAAAAGGGAAATGTGTCAAAGAGACAACAACCCGATCATAGAGCAGAACACAGCCTCATTTATCAACACTACTGCCATCCATGATATTTCCTCTGACAATTTTTATATTTATTGGCAGTCGATGCATTTCTTCCGAACTATGTCATCATCCTAGCCATCATTACATCAACAAATATATAGATGTTTTTATTTTCTACTTTTTATCTTGATCTGATTCTAGTCATTACATTTTCCTTGGATAAAAGTAGTTTTTAATGATATTGACCTTATCTATATTATATTATATTGTTATATTCATGAAAATCTTTCGATTTTATGTATTGTCCCGTTGAATGGTAGATCTATATTTTATTCTCAGTAAGAATAATCAATAAATGTATTTCTTAACTTAATGACTCATAAAACGACTTGTTTCAACTAATTGGTAGATACAAATGAACATGTATAAATATATATTTACCAGTCAATCTATTCCGCGGACCACAAGTACGTACTGTCATACAAATATTAAGAAGTTTGGTAACAGAAGTCTCGGCATGCAAATATTTAGTGAACTAAAACCTCTCCCAAAGACACATCTGCAGTCTTCACTTGACTTATTTGGTTGTATCTGTAAATTACCGGGACACCATCCATCAATTCGTGAAGCATCGGTTTAATTGGATTTGAATTGATACAATTTATAAGGTTTGCCGGATATGATATATCATTATGATTTAGTGCAGGAAATCTGCAAAATTGACGTCGTCGATATCTCCGCTTTGTAATGTTTCCGATGCAGCACTTTGACTCTGACTTTATACAAACATTGTTGCTCTTAAAGTAAAATGGACATAATTCTAAACTTTATATAGAAAATGTGTTTTTATAATTCGTTTCAATGGATTGCTGCATTAACTTTTAAACGTTGTCGTTTTTATGTAGATTAGCATTTTATTGTTGTAAATGGTCGACTGTAGCATGATGATAATGATGCATGACATTTCGCATTTGTTTGGTGAATCTCATTTGCCAAATACTTTATGCAAACTTGTAATGATACGTGATAGATTATGACACTAGTTCAGTCGGTCTAGGCCTCTTTTTTCCGTCATGGTGTCGCTTATTTGCAGCTGCCTTATTTTTTTGAATGCTATGGTATTTTATCCAATTGATCTTGGGTGTACATGTATAAAGAAGTTGAAAAATTATAAAGGGAACACTGGTATACAGTTCCAATATAATTGTGAATTATATGGGTTTGTTGTCAAACTCAGTACAAAAGTATACTAACACATCCAAGATTGATTAGGCTTATATTTAGGTTATATTTATAATGAATTCAACAGTAGATTTTGAAATTGAAGATCATTAAATGCATCAAATTTACAATAAATGATATTCTACTCAATATAACGGATGCCACAAGTAGAGCAGGATATACTGTACTTAGCCGTCCGGAGCAGGATATACTTACCCGTCCGAAGCAGGATATACTGTACTTAGCCGTCCGGAGCAGGATATACTGTACTTACTCGTCCGGAGCAGGATATACTGTACTTACCCGTTCGGAGCAGGATATACTGTACTTAGCCGTCCGGAGCAGGATATACTGTACTTACTCGTCCGGAGCAGGATATACTGTACTTAGCCGTCCGGAGCAGGATATACTGTACTTACCCGTCCGGAGCAGGATATACTGTACTTAGCCGTTGGGAGCAGGATATACTTACCCGTCCGGAGCAGGATATACTGTACTTAGCCGTCCTGAGCAGGATATACTTACCCGTCCGGAGCAGGATATACTTACCCGTCCGAATGAGCTGATGTCAAACCGGTTTTGTGTTGCTCAGTCTTTGTTTTTCTATGGTGTGTTTTGTATACTACATTAGTTTTGATATATTTCGCCTGGAATAGTCAACTTGTTTTCGACTTGTGGGTTTGAAAATCACTTTGGTATATTTTATCTTTCTTGAAGAAGTCCAGAAAAGTATAATACGTTATCATGAACTAAGACCTAAATGTCATTCTATTAAACAATTTCCTGTCTGTTTGTATCTTAATTTTAAAAAAGGGAAATGGAAAAGGACACTTATATAATATTGATTGTTGACCTCAATAGAAATGTTCGCCGATACAGATAAGACTTTTGGTCAAAGGATGCTGGACTTTTATTTAGGTGTCATACCACCAATTACTCCCTCAAATTTAAAGTAGGCCTACTCGGACAAAAAATAGTGCATTTGATGTCATTTTTTACTTAAACTAACCGACAAATTGGCAAAAATAAAACTTTTGGTGAAAGAGAAATATATTAAGACCATTTTGAGCTAAAATTTACTTGTTTATGAGTTTGCATTCAAAATTGAGGATTAATGCACTCCATAGAATACTAATTTAAGATTTCCAGAAAACCAGGGGTTATTTTTAGTGGTACCTCTATTCGGAACACCTTTTCTTTTTTATATGATTTTAAACACCTGTTGAAAATTGGCATGTAGAAAGCTGATACATGTATGATTCAGGATATACCTGGTTTGTATGAAGTTAAACTTAAGATAAAATATTTAGAAAGCTGTGAAAATTGTAAAATTTGGTTGAACAGATAAGGACTTTTAATTGGTGGTATGACACCTTTACATGTACGAATTGATGCATAGATAACTATCCCGATAGTGATATTAAATAATGCGATATCATAAACAATTATTTACAGTTACTATGACTGTATACCTGGGGGGGGGGGGGGGGGGGAGAAAGATGGTTGATGTTGACAAAACATTAAAAATTACTAAGAGGCGATTCGAGATAAATAGCATATAATAGCCTTCATGAGACACTTCATCTAATGAACGAAAAATAGCCAAAAACCGTTTCGTGAAAATAATCATGCGATTTTTCGTAGGTGCGAATAGATTACATGTATATAATTTTGCCTTTCAAACAAAAATGTGATCGCGTAATGAAAGCACACGTTTTATGTTTTTGAGCAGTTAAACTATTTCCGTTTTTGGATTCTTTGATTAAAATTCAAAAGAAAGTTGCCAACATTTAACATCACAGTATTGATTTATCTGTTTCGGATGACAATTTGATGATCATCATATCAATCAAATAAAACAGTATTATTGATTTACAGCAGGTTTCAGTCAGTATGTACATTGTAGCTAATGGTAATATCTTTGGTTAGCTTGCTTGTTAGCTGAATCGTGAAGTCATTGTTAGGTTAGGTAAACTATCATCCTTTAATAGTAGACTATCCCAACTGATAACCAATATATCTCTCTGTAGGACTAAGCTACTTTAAAATGAGGGTAGTATACCTTACCTAACAATTACTTCACGGTTCAGCTAACAAGCAAAGTAACCAAAGATATTACCATTAGCTACATACTGACTGAAATTTGCTGTAATAATGAAACACAAGTTAAACGTTCAAGTCAGATACAACGAATTATCATATATTTTAAGAATATATATTTTTTTGTAATTAAACGTATTAATCTATCATATTACAATGTCCTTCTTGTCATTGATATAATACTTCTTTTTTATACTTTCCTTGTAAAATGACACATTATTTTCTTGTTTATTCAAAAATATAAATATTGGTTATGTGTGGTGTTGGTTATACCAGAACATTTTTTGTTTTATTCTAATGATAAAAGTCCTTTAATTGCTTGATTAAGCTTTACTTTTTGTCTCTCATAATTCTTTTCAGAATGGCATTAATATCTATTTGTGTTTTTATGATATTTGTAAATAATGTATTGTGTATATTATTTGTGAGACGTTAATAAACTATCTATCTACATGTATATATCTTCTTTTTTTTTTTTTTTTTTTTTTTTAAAGAAATGAGTTTATTGTCCTACATGTACTTTACCACTCCAACCAGACGCTATTATAAAGGCGCCTTCATGGTTTACATGTACATTACTTTTTTTGTCACTTCTAGAAGTATACCAATGATTGACAATTTGTCACAGTATAGAACTATTTCATCTTAAACCAACAGAAGATATTTTTTACTATGAAAACTTGCTTTTGATTGTATAGTTTTCTCTTAGTTAATCACCGCTTACATTATCGCTGTCGCCAGAAAGAAACTATTTCTGTATAATCCTCTTCAAACTATTAATGAATATTAAGAAAGGATTTTACAGTCAACTGTCAATAGTAATTCAATTTAAGTACAATCAAAAATACAAATTGAATTATCATGGTAGTGTCCTGCTTTCCATTGTATAAAGCACCTTATATTTTTAGATTTTAGTTGTGTACAGTAAATCTTAAAACAAAATATTGACAAGGCCTAGATGATTTAACCTTTTAATAGCGTAAATTATTTTATCAGTCCTTAAATATATTAGATTTTATCCGCTGTACAGTATATTTAAAAAAGAAAGTTATTTGTGGAAAACTTTTAGTGCATACTTTTTTTTAAAGTTTTAATTAACTCCTGCCTGGATATTAGGTGGCAGAAACCAGTTATTTTACAATAAATCTTTAGAATTTCATGGATTTATGATTTTGTTTTCTTGAAAATTCATTCAAGCCTATATACAAATAAAATGTATGGTTTCAAGGAACTAAGATGTGTGCGTGCTTATGTAAATATATAGAAAACCTTTAAATGTGGGTGTCTGTCCAGCATGGAGATTTTAAAATTTATAAATGCATTGCAAACAAGGCAAAAAATGTGATGCTCTGGTATCAATCTAAATATGCTCACCTGCAGAATCCTGCTAAAAGCCGACAAGAATTTTAGGCAAAATTCAAGAGATAAAGAATATTTAGTGAATTAGAGCCTTGTCCGAACCTATCCTTACCATCAAAATCTCAAGATTATTTTGTTTACAAAAAAAATAATATTTCCCCCACTTTGATTGGATGCCGTCAAGTGAGGAGACCACAATTTTGACATATGATTGGACCTATATATGAAGGAAATCCCCACTATGTGTATGCAACTACTTACTTGTGTAGTACACTAGCCTAGAATTTACATTCATTTATTTTTTCAGTCCACCCCGTCAGGTTTACAGCGAATGTTAGACACATGTACTGACTATGCTAATAGATGGCGATTTTGCTTCAATGCGAAGAAATCTTGTGTAATGCAATTCTCACTAAATCCACGAGAAGTTCGGTTACAACACGATTGGCATATTGCAAACAGTGTTCTCCCGTTAGCAGAGGATTATACTCACTTGGGTATTGAACTAAACTATAAATTTAGATCGGCAGAAAGGACCTCTAACTCATGTAGAAGAGGCAAAAACTCATTTTTCGCTCTTAACGGTGTATGTCTCAAGTCAGCAATTCCATGCGTTCTACTTAAACTGTATAAATCTATTGTGTTACCTACTGTACTGTATGGTTGTGAAATGTGGACTAATTTAAAGTCAAACGATATAACAACGTTGAATTGTTTTCAGCACTTTATAGTAAAGCGTATTTTAGACTTGAGAACTTCCACTGGGTCGGATATGTGTCAAAGTATACTTGGATTGCATCCCATTACTTCAACTATAGAGATAAAGAAGTTATATTTCTTACAAAAACTTTGTAGCCTTAATGGTAAATTCTTGACGAAAAAACTATTTCTTGTGCGCCTGTACTCTTATTTTATTGACACCGAACGTAAACATTATGGGTTCATTCAAGAAATTATGGATATCTTATATAAATATTATCTTCATGAATATGTGATTATCTTTATGCGAGATGGAGTTTTCCCCTCAAAACAATCTTGGAAAATTAAAGTAAATAATACGGTAGACAAAGTACAAACTGATGAATGGACTCGTCGAATACAGAGTGACAATAACTTTTCTCGTTTTAGAAACATTCACCTCTCGGTCAAAGTCCCTGATTTCTGGAAATGCGCTAGATCATCAAGAGAAATCATAAACGCATACTTCATAACAAAATTACTAGCTGACATCCCTAACAACACGGGAAGTACTTGCGAGCTATGCGACAGACCATTTCTAGATGTGTACGTACATGCGTGTTGTAGTTGTTGTGGTACTCAATCAATCAGAGATGCATGGTGGGATTTCATTATTGAAAGGTTTCCATTGGAATTATTTGTCGAACTGTATTCATATGATGATGAACAGTTATATTGCACTCTTTTGGGCAAGCACATATCAACAATAAATATCGACACTGACAGTTTTCTTAGTTTGTGTCACGTACACGTTGCACTCTGTGTTGCTGAGTATAGCAGAGTAACGAGAAGGATGATACAGTAGCGTGCTAAGTACATGAACTGTCGTTAGTGAGAGCAATTGTCTTAAAATGATCTTTTGGTAATTTGCTTTAGTTATTGTAAATAGTGTAATATTGTAATATTGTATTGTGTTGCCTGTTATGTAAACTTTTGTAATTTAATTTGTTAACATATATGTTGTTCATTGAATCTCTTGATAGAGGAAATAAAGAAATGAATGAATGAATGAATGATACCTGCCACCTTATCCGTTGAGGAGGTGTTCCATAATTAGAAGGACATACATATAGAAGAAGAAGGTAGTATATATGCTTTTTCACCACATTCTTTTCTAGTGTTTTAATTGTCAGTTGAACTTGTCTTATCTACTTTTCTTCGACTTTGAGTTTTTGATTACCATTTATTTTAATCATAACTGGATGGTGGTAGCCATATGAACAATTTTTAAGCAAGTCAAAACCTGGTCGTAAATGAAGAGTTATACCTAACTTAAAGAAAGAAATGTATATATACTATACCTACCGAGAATAATTATTGACTACACCTAGCGTTATCGACAATCTAATCGTGGAACCAAGAAAGCATCGATAACTCAGTAGGTTTATATTATTTTCCAGTAAAGTAGATAATACTTCAAAACAAAATATCAGGTCGTAACCAGGAATTTTCAAAAGGGGGGGGGGGATTTGGACTCACGAACTCGACTTTAACAGTCACAATTCGAACAGAACGTTGACTTCAACAGTGCTTATTTGTTTTCAAGGGGGGTCCGAGCTACTGGTATGAAATTTGAATACAAATTTGATAAAGAGAGGTTTCAAAATTGGTTATCTTAAACAGATACATATACTGTATAGTGTGTTGTTTATTAATTTGTTTATCACTGTAACGGTTCCCTTCATTTAGAGGAAATACACATAGCGTTTGCATAGTTGCTTTGATGTACATGGTATTAATTAAGCAACTGTAACGGTTCCCCTTAAATTAGGGGAAATATACGTATCGTTGTGTTTTTTCAATAATAACCACCATAGTTGATACCAGTTTATTGCTCCAAGTAATACATTAATAGAATAGTTAGCTCTATTGAAAGTCATTACACTATTTCAGCATCAGTTTAATCAATTGATTCCATACAAAAGTGTTCATTTACGACTTCTACCGTAATTATCTGGAATAACACAATGACAAGTTTATGGTTCTATTAAAAACATACTAAATTGATGTCTTAAATTCCGTTAATTATTTACATTTTCAAACTGGTTTAATCTCTAACATTGCTATCACGATCGATACTCAAAGTATCGCTGTGTTGGATTGTTTACCTCAATATACAATGCAATCTGCGAGTTATTCTTCTCCGAGAAATAAAATACATTGATTACTGAATTTGTTTATTTCCATATTAAACAGCTGATGTGGATTCTTGATACACGGTCCTGAATTTCCCAATGGATGTTATTGATGATATCGATCTGTGAAATATAAACTAGCTTAATATATGATTCCTTATTCAATTAGAGACGTCAACATTTTAACAGTGTATGCAATACGAGATGTACTTAGAGTTCATAGGAGATAGGTCAGTGTTGACTGTTGCATAATGATGGAATACTTCATCGTGTAATGTATTGCTGTTACTACGAATCGGACAGTGCATTGGAAGTATATTATACAGATTAACAACGAACTGGACAGTGCATTGGAAGTATACTATACATATTAATCTTAACTTTTATCGGTAAGTAAATCATTGTTGGTATATATCTTACTTCTCTCGTACACTATCCTTGTAATGCATAATATATGTACATTGTTCAGTATTTATTCTAGATCTATATTTATATATAGTTTGAAGTAGAGAAAAGGGAACGCTGTAACCTTCTATTTTTATCACTACACGTGACAACAACATTGTATTTGTAAAACGTGTTATATATTTACTAACATTGATAATTTAACAAACTGAATGTATATTTGGCAGCCGTTTCGTGTACTTCACACTAATTGACTAACAGCATCAATTCGCAGTTCAGTTCTTATTGTATTGGCTAAAAATATGATGATTGAATTCTTTATAACTACATAGAAATCAAATAGGAAGATGTAATATATTCTTAAGTAACTTCCTTCTTTTTACATCCCAAGTGATACAAAGAAATCAAATGGGAAGATTGTTATATATTCATAAGTAGCTTCCGCCTTTTTACATTCCAAGTTATGTGGACCGGAGATCAATTAGTGAATATATCAAAGAAAATCATTTGAGTCCACGATGGCTAACATGAATATGGGTTATGCAACGATTAGACAGCAACAACACAACAATACGAATAGACGGAAGACACGCGACACTTAAAGATTTGCTGTGATAGAGCTGTTTAAGGGTGTTATTCGGAATCCCGTTACGATGGAAATATATATTTTTGGGGGTGTTGTATTAAAGTGTGAGTTTTCAGTCTATTCCCCATAGAAACATAGAGATCATTGCTTTTCATCTTGCTGCTGAACGGTGCGAGTTTTTAATCTATTAGAGCTATTATAAATACTGAAAAAAGGCAAGAGAAGAATTATTTCTATGATATGTCTCTATCTGTGGGTTGCTGTCTCACGTACAGTATCTCTTCATCCTTCAATAGCGATAAAATCATGGAACAGCAATTGTGAGAGGTATATAATTTGTCCCGTAAATATTTTATCCGTGTGACAGTTTTGTTTAGAACGAATCGCGAGGGCATCACTCTTGCGTCTCAGTTAGAATTTTTTTTTAAATAGTGATTTGTATCCATCTGATAAGTTCATACTTTTTCTAACTGATATTTTTTATAGTTTGCTCTTATGTTGTGCTATTACACCACTGTCCCCGGTAAGGTGAGGGTTGTGCGCTCACAAACATGTTTAACACCGCAACATTCTTTATGTGTCTGTCGTGTCTGTCACAAGTCAGAAGCGTGTGGTTGAGTGATTGTCCTTGCTTCATGTTTGTCAGATTTGTTTTTCGTAAATTGATTTTTTATGAATTGTTCCGCTAGTTTTCTCAATTGGCATGAGTGAATAGTTTTTCATGTCAGGAGGGGGGATACGCTATCGTCTTTTTTCATTGATGAAGACTGTATGGTAGCATATTATTATTGCTTATATCCACTTTATTTGAAATTTGGTGGATAGTTGTCTCATTGGCAATCATACCACATCTCCTTATTTTTATTTTGTAAATAATTAGCACACTTCACGCATTGTTTACTAGTACTGTACAATCTAAGCTTCAATGACTATTTTTCCATTTCCTTTAAATCATAAATGATAGCAAAACTACCATAGATGGGGCTGATGATAAATGATCAATGCGGCTATTTATCTTTACCATTGTGTATTGTTACATTACAATTATCTTTTGACACATAGGTTACCATCGACAACTCCAATATATATTGTAAATGACTTAATCTATCATTTGTTATTATAAAACTGTCTTATTCTGGCGGCTCTTCGATTTACAGTGAGAATATTTCTACTCATTAAATGAAATTATCGTCATTGTTTATGGTAAATATCAAATCTAGATATCAGATCTATTACGTTGAATATAAATTACATATAATTTATTTCGAAAGAAAGGAAACATTGGCCGTTTGTTGATCTATAAAAAGATGTCAAGTAATAGTCTGTGCTGTTGGGTTGTTGTCCTCACTTCTTTCCTAAGGAGGTTTGCTACTGAAATTCAAAATAACAAGAAAGTTTTCCTGTTGTGTTTTTTTTAAATCTCCTTTCATATGGGAGTGGGAAAATGAAAAAAAAAAATATAGGTCAATGCGCTTTATTTTTCGTAAGGATGTCATTTATGGCCACTCATAATGTCAGTATTGCAAAATCCTGTATTTTCAAAGAATTGGAACATCTCCTTTACTAAATTATATACATTATTAAGAATAAGTCACACATGCGTCATTGGATTAAACTAAAATAGACGACACCCCAGCCAAGTGACAGTTCGTAGCTCGCTTTGTAACTATGATACCCTTTTGTCTTCGGAAGCTACTAATATATCATTGCCATTGTCATTAAAGCTTTGTAAACAGTTAATTTATAACTAATATGACCATACCAATGAAAGCACGACAAAAAAGCAACCATACTGTTCAATCAAGTACAACGAGTAATATGAATGTTCAGAGTTTTTATGTAATATAGTGTATAAATCTGCTCAGAACATCTCTCTGTTTAGTACTCTGAGGTTTAGTATACACATAATTATTTCACGTTTATTCAACCTTAGTCGTAATGTTACTCTGCTAGGTAACCTGGTTCATTGGATATTGTACTGACAGGTGTCTGTCATTAATGAACAGTTAGGAACACATGCATTCAATATAAATTTATATTATAGTCAGGTTGTTCAGATTTGTTTTTCTATGTTATAATTAATATGCGGACTGCTTTTTGTTTATTTGTCTTGTTGTTACAATGATCAAGAAGGTTATCTGAGATAATCTCATATATATTCTTTCTTTCTTAGACTTGTGATTCCGATTGTTCCATCATAATGTACTTTATACACGGTTTGTCTAGAGAAGTATAAACACACCTGTCCTAAGTCAGGAATCTGATGTACAGTAGTTGTCGTTTGTTTATGTAATATATACGTGTTTCTCGTTTCTCGTTTTGTTTATATAGATTAGACCGTTGGTTTTCCCGTTTGAATGGTTTTACACTAGTAATTTTGGGGCCTTTCATAGCTTGTTGTTCGGTGTGAGCCAAGGCTCCGTGTTGAAGGCCGTACTATAACCTATAATGGTTTAATTTTGAAATTGTTATTTGGATGGAGAGTTGTCTCATTGGCACTCACACCACATCTTCCTATATCTACTAAAGTTACAAACAGTGTGGATATTTACACTTTTAGATGAGATTACGCAGTAATCAATTAATTTCTCTCCAGATTTTGAATATCTATGACATAATATAGACATTGCTCACTAAGATTCGATAATTACATTTTGATGTTTTGAACGTGATGGTAATGGCAATGCACTGAATGATGATTATAAATGTTAACGATATCATAATATAGTAACTGTAGTATGTTTTACTCAGAAGTCATTTTAGTAAAACTGTACAGCCGTCCTCATACGTTATCTGTAGGATCACAGGTTGTTAGTGTTGTGTGTTGTTTCCAAACAAAAACATATCATACGTTTTGCTGTAATGCAATTAGATTTTTTTGAAAAAATCAATTGCGAGTTCATTCATTAATTGTCCCCAATGAATTATACACTCAGCTATAATAAATCTCCGTAAAATAAGAATTTTTATTTTTTATTATTAGAAAACCAGCATCACTCTAAAATCTATATCGTGATTGAAATTAATATATAAATTGCAAATGAGTTACTACTGGTATGACATTTATTACAGGATAAACCCACACAATTAGTTTTCCCATTTCAAGACTTTGCTCTGTTTTCAGACACAGATATTGTTATGGACGAAAGGAACAACACAGATGCCACTGTCAAGGACAATGACAATGCAGGAGATAAAACAGCTATAAACAATACAGAAAACAAACACCTCAAGAATGGCTTTTCTAAAATCGATGAAACAGAATTAGTTGATGTTGTTATAAACGATGGAAAGGATATTGAAGACGAAAGCGAACAAATATTTCAGGATGTGATTATAGACGATGAATTCCATGGGAAAGAAAAACAACCTGAATCAAGACTTGGGTAGGAACAATATTTCATCTGAATTCTATATTGTGCATTGAGATTTAAGATGACCATTGTAAGACGTTTGTATGTTGCCTAGTACTATACAAAAGATACCTAGAAATGTAGAAAGTGGTTTCAAAAAAGCATTATTTTATTTTCCATCATTTTTATGTCCATCTAGTAACCCATTACCCACATGTGTTCTCTTTGATACATGTAAATAGGGTACACACAGAATAAGCTTCATGTGAGCTCAATTAGATCGAATAAAAGCCATACGAGTTGAAACCCGTTCCCCTTTTATACATGAACTCCCAGTCATTTGAATTTAAAGAAAGATTTTTATAGTAAAGATAAGTAAATCAGACTCGGACTTCTCTTGTACTGAATTTTAATGCGCGTAATGTTATGCGTTTACTTTTCTACATTGGCTAGAGGTATAGCTGGAGGGTTGAGATCTCATAAACTTGTTTAACTCTGCCATATTTTTGCGCCTGTCCCAAGTCAGGAGCCTCTGGCCTTTGTTAGTCTTGTATGATTTTTACTTTTAGTTTCTTGTGTACAATTTGGAGTTTAGTATGGCGTTCATTATCACTAAACTAGTAAATATATTTGTTTGGGGACCAGCTGAAGGACGCCTCCGGTTGCGGGAGTTTCTCGATGCATTGAAGACATGTCGGTGACCTTCTGCTGTTGTCTGTTTTATGGTCGGGTTGTTGTATCTTTGACACATTTCCCATTTCCATTCTCATTTTTAAACTATATAAACTATTCGTTTAAAGGGGAAAGAGAATGACATTTTGTGAATTTTACACTTGTATTAAATGTTTCGTATATATATATTCTACTTTTCAGGATTTTAAGACAGTCTGCGAAAGGTGTAATTGAACATATTGCGTTCCGGATATTTACAGTTGTCCTGATTCTAACTGATATTACTTTAGTTATCGTTGAAGTGACTGTCTTCAGTGAAGATGATGAAACATCTTACAGAATAGAATTAGTTTCGAGGGCAATCATTGCTTACTTCGTCCTGGAAATATTCGTTAGAATATTTGTCAAAGGGTAAGTTGAATAAATTGCTCGTTTCAGCTGATCTTTTGTCATTTAACTGAAGTTCCTTTATTTTGTTAGTTTCAAATGTTGGTAATATATTCTAGACTATATTTGTTCATCGCGGAATAAAGGGTAAAACATATTGGTTTCAATAGGATCATAAATTAAAGCATTGTTGATATAACCGTTCCCAAAGAACTTATGTTAGAAGGTACACATACATGTACACATTAACGTTGATACCACGATTGTAAGTTTCCCGCATAATAGATATTATTCAATAAAATGGAAATGTTGGTAAAATGTCAAGGTTTGAACACATTGATTTTCGTAGATTCTGCTCAGAACACTAAACAAATACATTGTGTTGTTAATAAGAGCAGTATTTAATAACCATTCATAATTCAAGCTAATGAAATATTCATGACCATTTAGCAGGAAACTACAGATACTACAATGGGGTAAATGAAAAAATGAAACGTAAATATAGAAAAGTACAAAAATCAATTTTGCAATTTTGCATGCGAAAAATTACCTTATTATAGACTTTGTAGTAATTAGGGTAAATTGAAGGTGTAATACAATTAATGACAATCGTGCTTTATCATACATCCATGATGTTATCAATATCAGTCACGGTTGCTTAGCTTTAATCAAACCCCTAATATGTATGGTTAAGTTTAGTCTCGTGAAAAATTCCGAGATCTTGATGTCTCGGGTTGTTATAGTTGTGGCATTGAAAAGTCATATGCTATTCTCTATTTAGTGATAATATACAAGTCCAGACTAGCCATTAAATGTAATGCCGATTCACTCATTAATAATTCGCTGATGAGAACTATTTCTTCCGTATTCTCCAGTTGATAAAAAATAAAAATGGTGTAGCAGAAATTTTCAATATTTGTCTTGTTTACCCCTGTTATGTTGGATGTAAATTAATTAGCAGTCAACTGTGATTCATAGCATATTGGTTCAATTGTTTTAAAATATGTTTCATTTGACAGCTTTTAAAACTGAGATTGAACACATATGTGACAATAAATATGTGACCTATTTGACTCTTTGTAATCTGTTTGGCTTTTTATTTGAATTCACTTACGTGTGGTTACACTTTGGAAAAAACCCAAAACACAATCCGTGCAGTTGATATGTCAATAGATATAGGATGATGTAGTTAATGTATGAGTACCAATGAGACAACTCTCCAATGAGACAACTCTCCAATGAGACAACTCTCCAATGAGACAACTCTTCAACTTTCCAATGAGACAACTCTCCAATGAGCCAAAGAGACAACTCTCCAATGAGACAACTCCCCAACTTTCCAATGAGACAACTCTCCAACTTTCCAATGAGACAACTCTCCAACTTTCCAATGAGACAACTCTCCAATGAGACAACGCTCCATCCATGTCATAATTCGTCAATTTGGGGTCGTTACTCTAAAACACCCGACGTATTTTCATAGGTCACCTTGTTGCTATTGTCCCAGTCAAAACAAAAGTACATGAACCAGGCTCATAAGAATTTAATTTAAAACGTGTTTCGACTTTGAAAAATATCAACTGCATTTTATTTAAATTTCATGGTGCTACAATGTATAATAGTAAAAAATCGATTAAAAAGTTCTTCGCGGACATTTTTGAAGTTCTTTTAAACGATTGTTAGAAACAATTGTATGTAAGATAAATTAGCAGGAAATAACGTATGGATGCCCTTTCCTAATTTAATTTAGCTCTCTCCACTTTAATGTTCGTGAAATGGATTTTTGTAACGTACTTTTGTTTAACTGTTTAAATATTAACTTAGTATTATACGAAGAAAGTTAGTAATCTAGTTTTATTTCTTTGTAGAAAACGATTTTTTAAGAGTGTAATGGACGTCCTTGATATGATTATAGTATTTGCAACATTTATCTTTGATGTAGCAACTTTTGTAGTTGGTGTGTCTACGAATGACTACTCCAGGTAATTATTATAGTTATACATGTACAAATGTATCTTTACAAAAAATAATCAAAAATATTAGTTTGACCTTTAAGTCAAGAAAAAACAATTATTTTTATTATGAAACTGAAAGCATACAAGTAAAATTCGAATAAGTTGATTATGTGCTATTTTGACAATATATATTTTGTAAACTATCAAATGTTCGACGCCATGTGATGATTCTTTAATTCATATTAAAACTAAGTCGCTTTTCTTCTTGATCAAATGCTGAATAAAATTAATATAACAGTTGATAGTACACAATCAATGTATTTATATATTCAGATTACCTGATAAGCGGTATTTTAGGAAACGTCTTCTTTAACGGCATTCTATAATAGTAAATTTATTATGAATTTCATTTTGTCGCCAGGTTGCTGAAAAGAAGTTGATGAACATGCATGCTTTAATATAGTAAACCAACCTACTTTCCTGCTGAATCTTTCTTTACGACTTCGAGGCGATTTCGTGTTATTGTTCTACTAGCAAAGTCTTAAAATAAATATATTGATTCAAAGTAGCCAAGTATTTAGTCGCATCAACCTTTGAACTTAAATTCTTTAACTGTCTTTTCACACGATGATGCTGATCGATAATAAAATCCAATAAATTCTTAATTTATGGAATCGCACGGGTATATAAGATAATGCAAAATAAAATATTTACATTGTTCACCGAAATTAATTTTAATAGAAATTGGCATAAATATTAAATGAAAATTACAACAATCGTGCATGAAAATAGAATGTGATATTACATAAAAATCTGATCGATTTTCCTGCTTCCATTATTTCGATCAAACCTTAAACTAAATAGAATACATAAACTAAACATACAATGACATTTAGACGTGTTTATTGGTTAATTCAGTTGTCTTTTCGTAAACACAAACCACACTTCCTCTTTTATTTATATAACGTTTTGCACTTAGTAAGATTGAAAACAAAGTAAGATATTGTTTACACCAGCATAATTGATCATCCTTCAATTTCATTCTAGACTTCCAGTAATTGGACGAGGGTTGAGAATTGTTAGAATATTCCGGTCTATATACATCATGGTCCAACAGTATCGTCACTTTACGAAAGCTGCTAGACAAACTGTATCCCAAAATAAAAGGAGGTACCAGAAAGATGGATTCGATCTGGATCTCTGTTACGTTACAGGTACGAGAATATTTTGCGGGAAAATGAAAGTCAATTACTAATAAGTTGTAGATTCAACCTTCAGGAACGTTTCTCAAAGACACAGCTTTGCTTTATCGTGTTTGAAAACGAATGCGACACATCAAATGGACCAGTAAATGTAAATACAAAAAATAGTCTTATTTATGTAATGCATGTACATGTCGAAATACTGAAACAAACATGGAACATATTTCAATGCATGTATTACACTTGTTTGTGAATCAACCTTCATCGTGCCACTCGAGAACAAATAGAGACACTCCGTCAAGAACATAGTCGTTAATGACTAGGACGAGAACAAAGCATTCTAAACCGTGTTGGTGTCAATTTTGCCTTAGGAAGTTGTAGTATTAGCGTACGAATTCCGACGCATTTAGTTTCGGTTACTGGTAAGCATGTACATATACCATCAGGAAATGAACGTCCTATACGAAGTATCGATACAATTGTAGAACAACAGTTAAAGCTTTTCAAAATACCACTTCATAGTAAAACATGTTAAGAAGTTGTATATATAATAATTCAAAAATATCTCCTTATCTTATAGAAAGAGTAATAGCTATGTCCTATCCGTCATCTGGTGTTAGGAAACTATACAGAAATCCTATTGAGGTTGGTATATCTAATGGACGTAGTGCGTTATTTACCTTTTTATATTTGTTAAAAGAAAGAAAAAAAATAGTATTTCGACTGCTTTTAATATTATTGGAGTGTTATTTGCTTAAATGGCCGCATTGATAAATATTTCATGCAAGTGGCACGTTGGGGTTTGCTAATAGACTGATGATACTCTTAGTACATGTATGTATATACTAGCTTTTGTATCAACTAAGTGTTTGTTAAAATAATACAGGAGATATAACTTAATACGCCAGTCTTGTATTTCACGAGGGACTCATCAGTGTCGCTCGAATTAAAATAGTTGGTAAGGCCAACTAAACTTGGCAACTTCAAAGCATTAAACGCTAACAGTCCATGAATAATAAATGTACCATTTATATCAGCACAGGAATTGGATGTGTGAAAACTTCGGACAAAACACGTCAATCGGTAGTTTTATCGACCAAAAGTTTGTGAATAGTTATCATAAATACCAGGCTTATACTGTAGTACGCTAGATGCCGTCTGCACAAGACTCATCAGTGATTCTCCAATTAAATATGCAATGAAACCGTTAAGGCCAATAACTTTTTAAGTTTCATGTCTTACGTTAGTGTTATGATTGTGATAACGTTTAAGTTCAGATTAAAGAAAAATACGATACACAATATTCAATTCAGTAATTACATTAGGCAACATGACTATGTTATCAGTCGAGAGGAGAATACATTAGTGGATATAGAAATAAATCTTTATTGTAGTAACATATATATGTTTTTCCATTATAGGATGTAGCCCGATTCATTGTAGTAATGTATATGTTTTTCCATTATAGGATGTAGCCCGATTTATTGTAGTAGTATATATGTTTTTTCAATTTTAGGATGTAGCCCGATTTTTAGATACTAAACATAAAGATCACTACAGAGTTTATGATTTATGCAGTAAGTATGAACTACAATAGACAGAAGTAGGTAAAGATATCATCAGCGAGACAGAAACTAAACATAGTCATAGTGTACTTATTTTTCCTTATTGGAAAACAAAAACAAACGAACAGATTATTGACCTCTCAGCTGACATCAACACGCTCCAACTTTTCTTTCAGCTTTTTGTCATCTAAAAAGGGATAAAAGTGGCAAAGAAGTGGGCAAACATTTATGATATTTAAATTTGAAATGTAGAGCTACGTCATTTCTCTGGTATGCTTATTAATGTCACGTACAATAATTAAGCACTCATATGTAAAGTGTTTGTTATAGCTAGACAATTGTTGTTGTTTCGCAAATACAAAACAGCATCATCTATTTTTCAGGTGAACGTAATTACGACCCGAGTAAATTCCACGGGCGAGTAGAACGCTTGTTTATAGATGATCATAACGTTCCAATCCTTGAGTAAGTGAAATTCCTTACATAAATGGTACTGTTATGTTAAGTAATAATTACAGATTATAGTTGGTTATCTCAAGGAGACTGATTTTCTCGCTTGAGCCGGAACGGAGAGTTGAGATGACCAATGATACTAATCTGTTTATCGTTATTTTACCAATGAAGACGTTGTTAATTTCCTTGACAACGGCACGTTTTCCCTTGTTTCTATTGATAATCGACTCCGCTGGGGAAGGAAGTTTTCAGTCAGCAAGATGAAAGGAAAAAAATGTAAAATAGAAATAACAGCGTTTTTGTGCATTTTCCTTTGATCATTTTTTGTGATAATTTTCATATCATGCTACTCGCTTGAGATGGAAAATTATCGCTAGAAACTAAGAAGGCACGTGGCGTTGCTAATGAATTGACATAAAATTATCAAGATCGTCATAGGTAAAATAGCGATAAACAGATTATCATTGGTTATCTCAACTAGATTTCCTTGCTCGCTTTCGCAGTCCCGGCTCAAGCAAAAAATCAATCTCGTTGGGATGGCAAGCGATAATCTATAATTACATCAGTCTAAATTTCTGTTGTAACTAGTTACTAGTAAATAGTAATACAGTAAGTTTGTGTAATGCCAATTCCATCATGGGACACTTTCTCCGCACCAATGTTTCATTAAGGAATGAAAATAATTTTGACATTTATGTAACGATTTATAAAGCAATCATTGTGTTGATTTAAAATGCAGTATAAAAAGTAGCAATATATGGTCAATTTCGTAAAAATGAAAACTTATTTTGTATCCGGCACATCACTAGGAAAGAGCTCGGTAAAAATTCTCCCTTTCCAGGTTTCTCAGCCTCATACAAAAACGTTTATATTTTTCTGACATTGACCTTGTATTATATATTTTAAGGAATATTACGTTTGACACATTTTTGGGAGAATTTTGGGTCATCAGAGCGCTTCATTTTTGTTTGGCTTTCTTTGCTGGTTTGACCCGAGGCGCGAGTTTAGTCTGTTGGATTGTAGGCCTGTTAGCTTTAATAACTATAATTACCTTGTCGTAATGTTATATTGTTTTGTTCATTGTGTATTTCTGTCCTGAATGTTCTCCCATTTATTTGTATTGCCATGCCCTGTCCTGTCATGCCCTGTCCTGTCATGTAAAGTTGTTATTTCAGTGTAACAGTTATATTTAACATTACTATTAAAGTGGGAGGTTTGGCTAGCCAAAAAAACAGGTTCAACCCATCATTTTGTTGTTAAATATCCTGTACCATGTCAGAAAAAGTTATTGTTATCTTATAGTTCTGTGTGTGTTGTATTTTAGTGTTTCTGTTGTGTCGTTGTTCTCTTATATTTAATATGGTTCTATCAGTTTTAGTTTGTAAAACGGATTTGTTGTTTCTTAATATTTATGAATTGCGAAGAGCGCTATACTATTATTGCCTTTATTATGGTCATTAGTAAACAGCACCGGAGCTCATCCTTTAGTTGTTTTGATTTTCTGTAAAGTGCCTCGTGGACTTTTGTATCTTTTTTGTCCCTTTTTATACCCCATGGTTAGGCGAAAATTTGCATTACGTATTACCCGTGACCGTCTGTCCTTCCATCTTTCCGTCCGTCCGTCAGTCTATCTGTCCATTCCAGTTGCGTTTGGAAAAACAAGCTTGAGAGGGGTAATTCGTGTCCCTAGTCATATTCTTCTTTTATTTTTTTATTTTTTTTGGGGGGGGGGGGGGGATCGTAGGGACGGTTCATTTTTCTCGTACCTCAAATCAAACAACCCCTTATCCCCCTATGTGTATTTGCTCTATGTACCTAATTACGCTTCAATTTTCATTTTTGTTTTTTACAATTTTACCATTGCCCTAATATCTACTGAAAAGTTACGTCGGTCAATTTCCAGTGTTGCATATTTCAATTAGTCTAACACCACACCAAGGGAACTTACAAGAATTGAGAATGTTAACCCAAAAATACAGTGTAAAGGATTTGTTCAATTATTTAACTCAATATTAATGCTTTAATATCTTTATAATTATTTTCAGAGATTTGATAAAATTTTGTAAGAATGTACGTGAGTGGCTATCTAAGGATGACAGAAATGTTATAGCTGTCCATTGTAAAGGGGGAAAAGGTAGAACGGGGACCATGATATGTACTTGGTTGGTAGACTGTGATATGTTTAAAGAAGCAGAGGTTAGTATTGATGTTATAGCTGTCCATTGTAAAGAAGGGAAAGGAAGAACGGGGACCACAATATGTACTTGAGAGGACATTCTCCTTGCAGTTAGCTTTATATGGATTGCCAGGGGCTATGGACAGCAACTTGTTATCCTATAAGGCTGTTTGTTGTAATGTAAGGCCCGTACTGTAGGTACATGTAGACCCCCTACA
The DNA here is from genome assembly GCF_036588685.1 of Mytilus trossulus. Classification (NCBI taxonomy): domain Eukaryota; kingdom Metazoa; phylum Mollusca; class Bivalvia; order Mytilida; family Mytilidae; genus Mytilus; species Mytilus trossulus. Next base: position 10,550,815 of record NC_086386.1, read on the forward strand.
AGTAATGTGCTTACTAACATTACACTAATTTCTTAGATCGTTATTTTCATATGTCATATTAAACTGATAATAATTATATATCAATATACTAAATAAATAAATGATTGGGAATACGTTAAAGTAATAAAAAGTCAAGAGAATTTCAGAACGCAATTTGGTTCCGAACAATATCTATCACGCTTTGTGCATGCAGACTCCACGCAGCCTTCACGTGATTTTACTATTTTTAGAATAATTGCATAGTAACCAAATGCACTTGATTCAACCTTTACTAATTATGCAACATTTTTGACCTGGTCGTGATTAATGTCCTATAATAAGAACCCATGCAGCTTTCACCTGATTCTCTATTTATAGAAAAATGTCAGAGTAACCTGTCCATATGAACTTGATTGATTCTTATCATGTTATTTATATGGAGCGCCTAAATAAATATCTTATTAACAGAATTTGTAGTGTCAGAAGTTATATTAATTTATTTATGGCATCTTAAACTGTTAATGCATACTATACCAATATAAAAAATAAAGGCTAATAGGGTGGTAAAGTATAAAGAAATTCAAACAAAATAATTAAACAAAAATAAAGAATACAGACCAATGACATGATAATGGGAAGAATACAGAAATTCGCGACTTCCATCGAAACACTCTTTAGGCAACAGTTGCTATTAGCTCATTGGTGAAGGTCGAAAATGCTTCATTTTACATATTTTTTAAAGCAACTTCTAAATATAATGCATTTGGTTTCGCTCATTGTTAAAGCCCGTAAATGCTTCACTTTTCATATTTTTTCAACAAATTCTAACTAAATATAATGCATTTGATTTTCTCATTGTTGAAGGCCGTAAATGGTTCACTTTTCAAATTTTGCTGTGTCCATATCAACGGTAGCCATTTTGACCTTTTTCAAAAGAGATGTCAAAAACATTTCACTTAAGTCTAATATTCTGTCAGAACATGCTACTTTTACGTTGTTCCCCCAAAGGTTTCACTTGTTTTGCTGCATGCAAACTCCAAGCAGCCTTCACTTGATTTTCAGAATTTAGAGATTGAAAAATCCCGATGTTTCCGAGTATTTAAGAACAATCCCGAAACAACAGAATGAACTTTCGTCAGGCCTTATTATATATCAATATACTAAATAAATAAATGATTGGGAATACGTTAAAGTAATAAAAAGTCAAGAGAATTTCAGAACGCAATTTGGTTCCGAACAATATCTATCACGCTTTGTGCATGCAGACTCCACGCGGCCCTCACGTGATTTTACTATTTTTAGAATAATTGCATAGTAACCAAATGCACTTGATTCAACCTTTACTAATTATGCAACATTTTCGAATAATTCACTAGAAAATATTTCAATAGGTTCTAAAATTTATTTTGTAAATATACACACTGCAGTTATTAATAGATAAATAAAAAAAAATAACTTGTACCCTTTAATACATCCAATCACAGCGTTCTTAATTAAAGTTGACTTCCTTCGCCCTGTCTTGGGTACACAAAAGGCCAACCTAATGCTGGGAAAATGTAATACTTCCGTGTTCCCTATACATCAAGCATCATGAAATTGAATATTATGTCCAGAACTATACGAAATTATAATAGATCCAAATTTTATTCAGATTGTACTATAAAAGAAACCGAAGTTTTTTTTCCGATTTATTTACATAAACTTATTAAATCGGCTGCAGCATTACTATTATATGTAGACCTTCATTGCATAAAACAATGATAATAACATTGTATATTGATATAAACGATCAAACTTGTAAAATATATATAAAAAAGGAGATATGGTATATTTGCCAAAGAGACACATATCCAGCAGAAACCAAAACCAATTGGCATAGACGCTAGCAACTATAATAGACTAGTTCACATGTATGGCCTTAAAAAATGAACAAAATTCATACCATATTGTACATTGGCCTCCTGATGCCTGTGAAGGCAACGAAAAAACGGGATAACTTTCGTTTAGGAAAACAAAATATTATTTTATATAATAAGCAATAGTCAATAATATTATAACTACAGAAATGTTTACTGACCGAGAAACGGTCTCATTAAACATTCAATATCTGCTTCTACGTATCTGCATTTTTATCGTTCATAACTCAATATATAATCGGAGAAATATTCCATGGCGTCGAATTAAATACGTATTTTATACATTGATATGCATTTTTTATGCAGTTATAAAACCGATAAACAGCAATTATAGGTTTATGAATAATGTTTCATGCTGGCACTTAATGAATGTTTTATTTCGATTGATTTGATTGCTGTTCGCTTAAATTAAGTAATGAATAATGCATATACATTGTCCATGTATCAGTGAAACATACAGGATACTGAACTTGCTGTGCATCAACCCATGATAGGTGCAAATTATTTCAGTTCCTGAAGCATCTGTGATCACATTCCATCTAATGTCACTTTATTTATATTGTTGTTTGAATCATTGTGTTATATACACTGAAAATCTAAATTAGTCACGATGACTATTCAGTTAGTCAAATATCAACCGAAAGGTAGTCAAAAGCATATATGACTACCCATCAAGTCATTATGACTACCTGCATGGTCAATTGACTATGTTAGTGGTCACAGCACCACGTGGTGTAGAGTATCGGGTTTCACGCGCACTCTTTCGCGTTCCCTTTGTTCCATAGATGGTGTAGATGTAAACAAACCAGAAGGCACGGGAACTGTTATTTTGTCAAATAAACCAATTGTTTTAAGTAAGTATGTTGTATATTTGTTTTAATTCTAACTTACAAAAATTGAATTTAAGAAAAAAAGAGTATAAATGAAAGTAATATCGGCACATGTTGAAAAAAGGGGGGATATGTATACGGGATATCAATTTTGATACACATACAACGTATTTAAGAATATTTAACGATATATTTTTTTAACCTGAGCAAAAACTGTTAAAAATAAACACTGCAATCGATATTAACAACAATAAATTAAAAACTCAGGGTGGTAAAATTGTCAAGATCTGGTGCTTATATTACAATGGTGTGTTGTAAGATGGGTGGTTGTCAAGATCCTGGTGCTTATATTACAATGTTGTGTTGTAAGATGGGTGGTTGTCAAGATCCTGGTGCTTATATTACAATGTTGTGTTGTAAGATGGGTGGCTGTCAAGATCCTGGTGCTTATATCACAATGTTGTGGTATAAGATGGGTGGCTGGCGAGATCCTGGTGCTTAAATTACAATGTTGTGGTATAAGATGGGTGGCTGGAAAGATCCCGGTGCTTACATTACAAAGATGTGGTATAAGATGGGTGGCTGTCAAGATCCTGGTGCTTACTTTAAAATGTTGTGGTATAAGATGGGTGGATCACTAGATCAAAGATTTTGAAATTTGTTTTTTTTTTTTAACATGACTGACATACTTGTTTATTGTTATATTTTAGCTTCTAAAATGATATTTATACTTTTCAGCAAATGAAGACATTACCATTTGTATGAACACAGCTAAGAGATGTTTGACCATAGAGAATACCACACTGACACATGCAGAGTTAATACCGACAACATATCTGAACTAACACTTCAAATGAACAATGAGTTTTAATATAATAAATTTATTATCTTCATTTGATTTTTAGACTTTTAATATGTATCACTAAGTAATGTTAACACATGGACACTTAAGATATAGGAAGGTTTTGACTATTGAGCACTTTCTGTTCCTATACTATTGTCATTGTTAGTTTTGCTGCTGTGGTATTTTTAATGATACTATATTCCAGATATATTTGTCAATCCCATGGAAGTGAAACAACAAAAAGTAGAATAACAGAAGAAATGATTGAACCATACAAGAACGAAACGGAATGAAACGCATACAAATTAAATGGTAGAACAAAAAACACAACACAAATTAAAATAACAATCTAACAGACGTGAATATTCACAGTAATCATGTTGACTAACCAACATGGTCAATTCCGACTATTTCAATAAGTCATATGGACTGCATTCAATTGTCAAACTGACAAATGCGCATAGTCAATTGAACAATCCAATTCGTCATAACGAGTATACCATATGGTCATTTTGACTTCCTAACATAGTCATAATGACCACCCTACCCAGTCAAATGTGACTTACCATCTAGTCAAACGACTAAGTGCATAGTCAAAATGATTAAAGTACATTGTCACCTAGAGGACAGTCAAAATGACTAATTAAATTGGTCAAATTGACTAATTTAGATTTTCAGTGTAGGGTTTCTGTTTGTGTAATATTAAATGCTTGGTAAATCTTGATGTTACAATTTTGACGTATTCGATACTTTAAAAAGTACAATGGTAACGGAAACTAACATTGAGAATGCATGTCATTAAGCCATTCAATTGATATTTTATAATGTGTATTTCTATGTTGTGATTTAACACTATTGTTTCAGATGAATATGCGGTATGGGCTTTGATCATTGTTGACGGCCGTACGGTGACCTATAGTTTTTAATGTCTGTGTCATTTTGGTCTCTTGTGGACAGTTGTCTCATTGGCAATCAAACCACATCTTCTTTTTTATATTGGTATCTATTAAAACGTTTAAATCTGTTGCATTTCGTTGCACCTATCTTAAGTCATGAATCTGATGTTCAGTAGTTGTCGTTTGTTTATGGGCCCTTTATAGATTGCAGTTCGGTGTGAGGCAATTGCAAGGCTCCGTGTTGAAAACCGTACTTTGACTTATAATCATGGTTTGCTTTTACAAATGTTGACTTGAACGGAGAGTTGTCATTGGCACTCATACCGCGTCTTCTTATATCTGTGTACATTGAATGTTACGCTTGATAAACTGTAAATGTTTTGGTTGCTTGTTCAAAAACAAATCGCTAACATCCTTTCTACTCATTTAAATTAAACTATTTTGTTCGCCTACCGTATATTACCAAATATTTAATGCAAATTATAAAAGGTCTGAATGATTTAGTATACATGTTTAGGGAGGATTCAGGCGGGAGCGTGGTAGGTGTGCGCCCCCTTAAATTTTCAAAGATGGGTTTACATGACAAGATATCTACATTGCACCATTATAGCAGGATAGTTCGATAATTTTACTGCAAAATCCCCCTCGTTTAAACCTTAAATCCTCGATCCGGCCCTTATATTTAAGTCTAATCACATGATGATATTCTGATTAATGATTTCAGAGTAGTCTGGATTATTTTGGAGGGAGAAGAACGGACCTCAGTGTTGGTACGACATTCCAAGGCGTGGAAACGCCAAGTCAGGTAAATTTAACTTTTCATAACTGTTTATAAAGACAAATGATTGCTTTTGTGTGTGCTGCATTGTATGTGTGTAATTTGAACAATTGTCGTATTGTTTTTTGTCCTTGAATCCATCGTTTGTCATGTGTAGAGACTGAGAGTTATTTAATTTATTGTTTCGTTGTACTAGATACACATTAATGAGGGCATACGTACGAATGAGAGTGTCGTTCTCACGCCAAAATATGATGGTTCGTGTAAAGGAAAGATATGTGTTAATATTTTAGGGATGGGGTTTGATGCACATTTAACAATGTATTTTATTGTATGATCAAGCATAATACATGCGAGATATCAAATTACTAAAACCTTTTAAGACAAATTTGTGTAAAACTTTAAATTTAACAAAAACTATGTTTTCCTTTTATTTAGAGTAGATATGTTGGTTATTATGAGAATGTAAAGAAAGACTACGATGGAGAAAGTCCACCAGTAATTAACCTGAAAATCACAAGTATCAAAATAACAGGCATAAATGGTAGGTATTCTGTCGGGGACGAACTTACAGCTTTGGGCATGCTCGCCATTTTTTTTAACCTGAACATCATGAGTATTAAAATAACAGGCAATAATGGAAGGTAGATATTTTGTCGTGGTAAAATGAAGGCATTGTGTTTTTACAAACCTCGGCAGTTTGTACAGAGGTAAATAACCTTACACATGTTACAGTGTATATTAGTATTTCAAAAAACGGTTACATATTTTGTTTCTAAATTACCTTGAAAGAATATGAAAAAGCTATATGGGTACGTAATTAACTTCATATACGATATATGTGTACTAATTAACTTTCTAGTTTTGGGTGAATGTTTGAATGGTAAATACTAATGATGTGTGTAACAATTATATTTAGCGACGCATGAAGTTTATCACATGTATAGTTCGTATTGATTATTGAACTCGTTGAACGTTTAAACGTTGTCGCTATCTAAATTTTAACAAAGACTTGCATTGACTTGTTTATTTTGATGCCTTAAAGTCATAAGAAACCTCAAATTATGTTTTTTTATAACTAAAAGGATAGTTTTTCTAAAAAAAATCTTTAATTTGTCCACATTTAGAAGAAGTTTACTTATTTTTCATTGCTTCCAGCAAGCAATTCGCCGACATATTATTCGTATGCATAGTGATCCGAACGTAACCCTCCTCGTAAAAATCCGGTGACCACAATACGCATGGATCTGTCATTGAAATAAACAAATACCTGATTATACATGTTAAACACGTGCTCAATACCCATGCTTTTTGTGATTTGTTTACTTTAAGGTGACAATCGGTAAAACTCGGCTTTAAAAAACGGCATTTAATGAGAAGTCATATTTGTTAAATCATAACAAACAGAGAGAAAAAAAAATTGACGATTATATGATATATTTGCGAAAATAATGATAACATCGTGCACAGAGGACTTAGTTTATGATGTATACATGCATTGGTTCAAGAATTGGACAAACATTATTTTTCACCGCTCACTCGTTTCATATGACTAACTTTATCATGAAAAAAACAGGGAATTCAACACCAAACTGCAATAAATCTGGCATACAAGAGAGAGGTTTTCTACATTTGAAAATGCTTGAACCAAGTCAGGATTATGACTGTTGTTGTTCATTCGTTTGATGTGTTTCATCCGTTTTAAGTTTTCCTCGAAGTTCATTATTTTTGTGATTTAATTTTATTTCTGTACTTGTTACTGTCCCATGTAGAGCATGTGATATTGTGGTTTTCGTTTGTTTTCTTTATGATAAACTATGTCGTTGGTTGTTTCACATTTTTTCCGTGTCTATTAGAGAGTTCTATAATATGGATATACACAGATACGTGGTATTATCAACCTTCGTTTTGTTGTAAAGTTGTTGTCTCTTTAGCATTTACACCTCCTCATAATCATAATGAGAAATATGATGCCATAACCTCCATATAAAGATAAGATATCTTTTTCCTAGATATTGGAAGAGGAGATGGATCAGATTTAGCAATGGAAATATACAAGAACAAAGAAAAGGTCCATACGGTACAATTTGGCAAACAGATAAATTGTCAGGTAATTGTAGAAGGAATGTTCAAAAACGTTGGCAACTTTTTCTTTTTTCTTTTGATGAGTATCATTTTATTTGGTACTGCATTTTGAAGTTATATTTTTGTTTTTGTTTTGTAGCAATGGTCAAGAAGTAGACATTGTTTTATAGATTAATGATATTTCTTAACGATAGCCTTCACAATCTGTAAAAAACAGGAAGATGATAGCAATGGGTAACCGAAAGGAAAACACAATTCTATAAAGAACAGACAGTGTCATGTCCAAAAATTAAAAAGACGAAGAGAAAAACAATTATCAATAAAATACTTCACAGAAAAAATCAATAGTGTATATTGAATTAATAAATATATATGGTATGCATTTCATTTGCAAATAGCAGCTATCATTGTTTTCTTTTGTTAGTTTCGACATAATAATTTGAAAAACCAGATAGACGTTCAGATATTGAATTGCCCAGACCTTAACAACGACACCAAAGTTCGATTCACATCAAAATCTGTAAGTATTCACACATTGTTTACTTTTGAAATAAATCTTTAAGCTTAAAATAAAATCGCAACTTATACAAGTTGTGCATTTATGTTCATATTGTGTAAAAGATTGTAAAATAAACATTGAAGGAATGAGTTCTATTTTTGCTTTTCTTCCTCGTCATTTAAATATTCGCTGCGTAATTGTATGGGATGTAGCTTTCACGCTTCAGGAAAAATATTCTCCCGTCAACGCTTTGACCCCAAAAATAGTAAAGGAGTATTACAATTTTCAATTTATCTGAAATGTTTTATGGAGACGAAACGCGCGTCTGGCGTAATAAATTATGATCCTGGTACCCTGGGATAACTTTTTTGCCTTATTGTAATTACAATGTTTAACATGCTACATTAAAAGTAGTCTCGGAAAATCTAATTTTTTGAATTGGCCTGTTTTTAATAGGAAGTAATAAAATTATATACGTTCTTTCTTTCATGTCTTATATATATATAGGAAGATGTGGTGTGAGTGGCAATGAGACAACTAACTCTCCATCCAAATAACAATTTAAAAAAAAGTAAAACATTACAGGTCAATGTACGGCCTTCAACACGGAGCCTTGGCTTACACCAAACATCAAGCTATAAAGGGCCCCAAAATTACTAGTGTAAAACCATTCAAACTAGAAAAACTAACGATCTAATCTATATAAAAAACGAGAAACGAGAAACACGTATAAATTTCATAAACAAACGACAACTACTGTACATAAGATTCCTGACTTAGGACAGGTGCAAACATTTGCAGCGTGATTACACGTTTAAATGGATCCAAACTTTCTCCCTTTTTCTGAAACAATAGCATACTTATTAGCATCACAACAAAGAAAAACATGTTTAAGCCACACTTTTTCAACATGCATATTCAGCTAGTCATGACTATAGTTTTTTGTTTCAGTCGAAAGTACCAAAGGTGTACGATAATTGTGCATTTTTCTTCTGGTTCCATACATCATTCATCGAAAATAACAGGTACGTTAATAAGAAATTGATGCATTATTTATATTGTATATACCTTGTTCACGGAATGACGATTAACTATATTTTTGTGTAGGTCATTTCGTCCATACATTTCATTAAGTGCGTTTTTTATTCAGACAGTAGTTGTATTGGAAACTTGCTATAGATATTTATTTTTATATTATATGTTGTGATTTGATTATATGAAGTTGATAATAGTGAAGAAGTCGTACAGTTTGGGGTTAGTATCTCGAAATAATTCAAGCTAGAAGCTTAAATCTATATCAGGAATAATCCAAACTTGAAGCTATTAAAATCTACTAATTTACTTTTGAAGTTTCAAGGACAAGTAAATAAATGTGTGACGTAAAGTTTGTATGTACGTAAATTGTATATACTCTGGTAAATCAATGTCATGACTTATTGTATGACTGTTTATTAAATTTGAGGATCAATAGTTCGGTACAAAAAATTAGTGGACAGGACACTGTCATCCTTATTTCTTTTTGAATAAAGAGATGTTAAAATAAGATCGACATAATAAACACTAATATCTGTGTTTTTCATCTAATAAAATGTTATCGTGCTTCCTCTTAACCAGATACATCCCTGTTTTTGATGTTATATTAAAGAACTACACACAAGCTTTTTAAAGCATCTTCCGAACATTTGAAAGTCCCTACCATGTACTGGTTACCGAAATTACACAAAAAAACATTTAAATTCCGTTTCATCTCCGCTTCGAGTAAGTGTTCTACTACTAATCTATCAGTGCTTCTAACCCCCTCCCTTACTACTATCAAAGAACTGGTTATTAACTTTTGTAATAAAGCTTATGAAAATAATGGTATTAATTATTTTTGGAGTGTTAAAAATTCTTTAGAGGTTTTAGATAAAATACATGCTTTCAATGGTCCTTACAATTCTGTTGACAGTTATGATTTTTCTACTCTGTACACTACACTTCCACACAATCTTATAAAGAAAAAGTTTTTGTATTTGATAAAATGGTCTTTCGAAAAATCTCATTGTAATTTTATTTGCTGTAACTCGTTTAATTTTCTGTTAACAAAACTTTGAATTTTTCGAAAAACTAAGGATTTTCTTACCCCAGGAGTAGATTACCTTTGCCGTATTTGGCACAACTTTTTTGGAATTTTGAATCCTCAATGCTCTTCAACTTTGTATTTATTTGGCTTTTTAACTATTTTGATCTGAGCGTCACTGATGAGTCTTATGTAGACGAAACGCGCGTCTGGCGTATAAAATTATAATCCTGGTACTTTTGATAACTATTAAGGCCTTTTTCTGTAACGAAAAAGGAAAGTATGCTAGATACACTTACTGGAAATGTGAGGATATGATTGAAGCTTTAAACTTTTTGCTTGATAACATTTATGTACGTTTCGGTGATAAAGTGTATCGTCAGGTAGTAGGTATTCCTATGGGCACCAACTGTGCCCCTTTAATAGCAGATTTATTTCTATATTGCTATGAATCTCAGTTTATGACCAAACTCAGTAAAGACCCATCATTGTTACATTTGGTTGATACATTCAAAAATACCTACCGTTATCTGGATGATATTTTTTCGTTGAATAATCCAGAGTTCTCTAAATATACTTTAGAAATTTACCCAAACGAACTTACTTTAACTAAATCTAACATAAACAGCAGCAGTTGTCCTTTTCTAGATTTAGACATTTCAATTTCAAACGGGAAACTTCACACTAAAATTTACGACAAAAGAGACGATTTTTCATTTCCTATTTTAGACGGCGATGTGCCTTTGGCTCCATCATACGGTGTTTATATATCGCAACTCGTTCGGTTTGCCCGTGTGTGTTCTGATGTCATAGATTTTAATGAATGTAATCAATGCATCACTGGTAAATTGTTGTGTCAGGGATTTCGATACCATAAATTACTTAAAACTTTTACTAAATTCTTTCATATATACAAAGATTTGATTAGTAAATTTGGCTATACTTGTAGAAAGCTTATTAAAAATGGTATTTCTCATCCTAAATTTTATGGTAATATTGTACTTAAAGCGAGGAAATCACTATGTGATCCTTGTAAACTCATCGAACCTTTAAACAAACTTATAAGTAAGGGTTATCGTACCAATATTGTAATTAGATCTCTGAATATAGTTCACATTGGCACTAATATTGATTTTTTCATAAGCAAATTAAAACATAACTAAATTTCATTATCTTTTGAGGCGAGATGTATAGGGGACACAGCCACGTTAACTTTTATTTCTATAGAAGTCGCTCTTCACTATACTACTACCTGTCGATACATTTATTTTTGGCATTGCACAAGTCATGTCTTCTTTGACTATTAATGAGGTTAAAATACTAAATCCCTGTGATGTGTTTTAGTCGATTTTAGTCTCTGATGCATGATTTTTTACTATTAATTGGTTTTGGCTTTTAACTAGCTGTCAGTAACTGCGAGTACTCTCAAATCGTATTTTCTTGTTAATTCGACCTGTTGATACTGTTTATAATGCTTTTTTGTCATTTTTTATTTATATGGATCTTGTCTGTATACCAGCTTTGATTATTTGTAATATCTTCAATTTTTCACTTATTCTTACAACATTTGTATAAACTTCAAGATTATAAAAATACGTTTTTTTTTTTGATTGGTTAAATATTTCTCAGTGTGTTTGAATTTGTTTGTTAGCCTTTTGGTCATGAATGTTTGTCTCTAATATTTAATTAACTGTGCATTTGTATTCAGATATCGCAGATCAAATTTATTCGTTCATTGTGTAATCATACGTTTTTTGATTGAGTTAAGTCTGCCAATTGATATTTTATCGTATGTTTTTCTATGTTGTGATGTTATGCTATTGTTTCAGAAAAAGGGAGAAGGTTTGGGCCCATTAAAACGTTTAATCCCGCTGCAAATGTTTGCACCTGTCCTAAGTCAGGAATCTTATGTACAGTAGTTGTCGTTTGTTTATGTAATATATACGTGTTTCTCGTTTCTCGTTTTGTTTATATAGATTAGACCGTTGGTTTTCCCGTTTGAATGGTTTTACACTAGTAATTTTGGGGCCCTTTATAGCTTGTTGTTCGGTGTGAGCCAAGGCTCCGTGTTGAAGGCCGTACTTTAACCTATAATGGTTTAATTTTTAAATTGTTATTTAGATGGAGAGTTGTCTCATTGGCTCTCACACCACATCTTCCTATATCTATTTTTAAAAATCATTTCTCATTTCTCTATTGTTGCTTTGAACGTACATCATACATCATATAATCATATTTTTTTTAACAAAATATTTCCTTAAACTTGTAAATAAATATTTCCTAGATACAAACATGGTGTGAAAGTTTAACTGTACTTCTTGAACATGTTGCAGAAATCGTTTTTTTAAGGAAATGTCATTTCTTAATGTGAGGAAGGTGTTGTTTATATATTTCGTCTATATAAAATAAGATCGATATTCTTTGATATAATGATTATCCATTCCTCTGGTAGGGTCGTACAATCAGGTTAATGAATAACACCTTTTGTGTTTCAATAAGTTGTCCACATCTTCAGACTCTGCTTAAATTGTTTTCTTGTATTACAGATTATTATTACCGAGGGATGAACTCGATAATCCACACAAAAAGAAGGTTCACAAGATATACAAAGATGATTTCTCTGTCGAAGTGGGATTTGAAAAGATAAGTTGAAGTGAAAGTTCTGATCAGTTATGAAAATGATAACGTATCGATGATGGTATTTTCAACATGTATTGGAAAGAAAGACGATATTTTGATTGAGAGAACAGAATGGGGAAGATGTTTTCTATCAAGAACACTACAGACAAAAAGATTCAACTTGTTTAGAATCTCATTATATCGATCTTGTAGAGACAACGAGAAAGAACAAGACTTCCCTAGAGGGAAGATAACGAAATACAATTTATCTGATTTCATTGTAAATACTTTCCATGTTTGACCTGATATGGACTAAACCGGTTGCTCAGAATTGTGTCATTTGTGCCCTATGACGTTTGCATCTTTTTTTTTTAAATTAATTATGGTTGTTTTTATATTGAAACTTATTTTGGAGACAGTACAGAAGTATTTAACATATTTTGCATTTATTTATTTTCAAATGTTATCGTTGATGTTGTGAAATAAAACCTGATATTTTAAAATGTATTCAACTTATACGTATTGAAAAGTATAGCTTCACGTCTTATATTTTATATTCACGTTCTTTATTGAATTGTAATGGTAGAACAAAAACGCCTTCAAGGCTTATACTTATGGAAGACACATGTGTAATTCGTCTATTTTCGTGATTAATAAAATTGAGAATGAAAATGGGGAATGTGTCAAAGAGACAAAATCGAGAATCATACCCCGTCGCCCTCCCTTTTACAAAAACTAGTTCAATTGGCTCTTCATTACATGAAATCATTTTATTCATCGCATTTTGTCCGTTGTGGTACTATTTCCATATAGTCTTTTATCTTAAATAAATTTTAGATTACTCCGCCATTGAGGTACTTTTTAAAGCTGCAGATTCAGATGACATATATCGTCAAGTTTAATTCAGTTTTTGTATCTGCATTTAAAGTTATTTGATAATTGCAATATCTTGGTCTGATAAGAATATCGTTTATCATATGTAATCACTGATTTTGTGTCTGTTTATTTAACGCATCAATATAAATATAACGGAATTTGACGAGACTGTCATTATAGTGAGCGGGTTAGCGCTATAGATCCAGGTTTAATCCACCATTTTCTACATTTGAAATTGCCTGTACCAAGTTAGAAATATGACAGTTCTTGTCCATTCGTTTTTGATGCGTTTTGTTATTTAATTTTGCCTTGTTATTATGGACTTTCCGAATTGATTTTACTCTAAGTTCAGTATTTTTGTGATTTTACTTTTTACTAGCGATTTTCTGCTTATAAAGTACGAGTTAGACCTTTGGGCTCATGATCATAGAAAACATATGGTACAAAACAAAAACATCATTGTCAATAATCTTCCTATACAACAACACTAACCTGACCTTGTTTAAATTCGAAGAAAAAGAGATATAATGTTTCAATTTCATTATAATAAATAAGGAAAAATTTAAAGTCTATACTTATTCCCGAAATAAAAAAATATACCATATTTCTTAAAAACTTATTTAAATATTCATGTAATGTTACAAATTCATGGAAATAGCAACTGAAACAGCTATTTGCTTCCGCATTATGAAATTTAACTTGAGACATTTTTAGTGGTTTTAAAGTTAGTTTATATTAACAATAATTCAAAATTAGGTAAGCTGTTTACTTAATTGCTTAATGTGCTTACAATAAGCTCTGTACTGTTGTTATCTTTATTGCTGAAATATGTTTTTCTGTACATCAGCACTTTATGTATGATACACAGCCACTGTGTTGCTTAAATGTTCAGCTGAAACGAAGAAAGGTTATGTGTTTCAATCATACATGTACACATCCCGTATCAATTGGAAATCTGTGTATCACAAATTCATCCAAGGTTTTTTTTTGCATTTGCATTTGCAGAGAAAATCCAAGAAGACTCAAAACTTATTACGCATGTATTATTCTTTCTCTGAGACACCCGTCCTCGTTGTTCACTACCAACTACAAAACATTTGATCTACAAAACACTAAATGATATAGAATTTAACAACTAAAACTCACAGTGCGGCTTTCAACAGTGAGCAAATTCAATATCACAAATTAAAAAAAAAGTCCCTGAAATAACAGAAGACAACAATTCAAAGCCATAATAACGGACTGATTTGAGTACAAAACAATAAATGGATTCAAATATGATCATTATTATATACAGACACAAACTGAAACCACTGAATTACAGCCAAATAACATAGGATAGGCACAACATAATATAGCGTGGTTAAACGTGTTTCCCAGCGACAAAACTTTTCAACGTTTTATTTTTCATTTGAACCAATACGGGATTAAACCACAATATCATTACATAAGGCATACACAGTACCATGTTGCCATTACCACCACCTAGAAAATACATACTCTGGCTTCCAGTAGTTCCATGGGACTTGACGACGTGTACAATCATAGCATATATACCACCATATGACCATACCTCCAGATAATAGAGTGTCATGCGAAAGTTACCTCACCCAGGGCAAACACTGTAATATGAGACCATTATCCGCACCAAGAGCTTACACTGTGCAATAAAAAGGAGAATAACTCAATACTGAATTTCAAGGAAAATTCAAAAACGGAAAGTCCTTAATCAATTTGCAAAACCAATTAATTAAACGAATGGACAACAACAGTCACATAACTTCCGGCCATTACCTCACCCAGAGCTTACGCATAAGCATGCAACTTACGCAATAGCATGCAACGTGCGGGAATTTCTCGTTACATTGAAGACCTGTTGGTGACCTTCTGCTGTTGTTTCTTCTATGGTCGGGTTGTTGTCTCTTTGATACATTCCCCATTTCCATTTTCAATTTGAACTATACATTAAAGGAAAAGCATGTGTTATAATTATTACTATTATAATGGAAACAGATACAAATACACAAGTGACATTATAAGTTATAAATGAATAGGATGTAATGTATACATAAGTGATTGACAGTTATACAATACGATCAATAAAAAGTGTTTTATATTTCCTTTTGTGTCTTTTTCAGAAATAAAGATGAAAGTGATATTTGGTTATACGACTCATTTTTCTATTTTAATGTGTATCGTTTTTCATACACTACTCAATGATTTGATTGCTAGTGACATAACATGTGACACACACTGTAAATGTTTAAAGCAGAAAGCCATGTGTACTGGAGTTTCCTTAAACTATGTTCCAAGATTTCCAGCAGGCATTGCAGTTGTGAACTTGACACACACAAATTTATCTTATATCGGAGAACATACATTTTATAATCTGTCTTTTAGTAAGTTTATTGGTAAACTGGTTCTACAGGAAAACTTTATTGAATTCATTCATCCTAAAGCTTTTTTGAATATTTCAGCTCTCAAAACATTGATTATTGCAAACCAACCACAATTGAATATAACACTGTTGACAAAAGCATTTGTCTTCCTCAATAAAAGGAATTTAAAAATGCTTTATCTTCTTGACAATCAATGGACAGAAATTCCAGTAGATTCTTTTATTGCATTCAAAAATAGTAAATTATGGAAGCTTGTTTTAACAGGAAATAAGTTTAAAATATTTAATTGTTCAATGTTTGAGGAAATAATTTCTTTGAGACACTTAATGTTATCCAATAATTCTATCACAGATATTTATATGAAGGGGTTGCAAAATGTATCTAGAATAGATTTAAGGAGTAACATGTTAACCAAAGTTCCAAAATGGTGTTCTAAAGCAGGTTTGTGTTTTGTTCCGAACTTACAAAACATCACACTTGGAAACAACAACATTGGTGCGTTCGGAAAAAATGCTTTTAGGTGTTTACCGAAATGTCAGTTTCTAAATTTAGAAGGCATTCATACGGGGCGTTTGAAAGATAATGTCTTTTCGCCTATGCCTGTTCTCAAAACTCTGTTGTTACCAAGAATAGGAAATCCTTTAAAGAAGATTGGTCAGTTTGCTTTCAATAGTTCGTCACTTACTACGCTTCAGATGAATTTGAACTCCATTCATTTTGACAGAGCATCTACCAAAATATTTGCATACTGCCCAGACCTAGAGAATCTGGATCTGAGTCATAATTTCATGCCAAAAAACATGTCAATGTTCAAAGAAATAATACAACCCTTATCGAAACTTCGGAAACTTACACTTATTCAAAGCGCAATAACCGATATTCCAGACATGTTATTTACACCATTCAAGAATATAAGGTCAATAAACCTTATGGGGAACAGAATTTATCGCTGGAATAATTTATTCATGAATATTACTTCTTTAACTATGCTAGATTTGAGCGTAAATTCGATTTCAGTTATCAACCAAACTTCTTTTCCACCTGAAGTTTTATTTTCGTTAAAGAAATTGGATTTAGCTTTTAACCCTTTCTCATGTACATGCGAACAGCGTTGGTTCCTTAATTATACGAAACATTTCATGAAAAAGGTTGTTGATTTCAAACGTTATAAATGCAAACATCCACCTAATATGGATGGGAAACTGTTGTCAAATTATCATCCAACAGAAGAAAACTGTAACCCATGGAAACCAATAAATACAATTATAATTGGTCTCGCCGGAAGTGGAACGATTATAGTGTTAATAATTGTGTTAATTGTGCGATGTCAATCACATATTAAGAACTATGTTTACCTTGTACGAGTGTCCTACAACAAAAGACGAGGATATTTGTCTATGGACAACGACGAAGATTTTGAATATAATGCATTTGTTGTATACTGTGAAGCAGACAGCGATTGGGTTCATACAAAATTCATACAAAGAATTGAAAAGGAGGAGGGATTAAAATTATGTATTCATCATCGTGATTTTGAAATCGGACAATCAGTTATCGGCAATATTAACAAGTTTGTGGAGAAATCCCGTAAAGTTGTGGTTATAATGTCAAATGATTTTGCCAAAAGTGAATGGTGTCAGTGGGAGGTTGATGTTGTACAAGAAAAACGTAGACGACTGGGGAGAGATGTGTTTCTTCTCGTCATGTTGAAGAGTATTGACTCCGGTCATATGACAAGTCATCTCCGAGCTCTACTGGCCAGTGGTCATCATATAAAGTATTCAAGTGGTGTAGGAGAGGATTTGTTTTGGAGAGCTGTTGTAGAAGGTCTTAAAAAACCTCTAGGATATCCACCGGTTGCGCTTTTGTAAAATTAAGTATACATGTCAATTCTTTATTAAACTGTTTTTTTTGGTAATGTTAAGAAACATTAAGACACTTTAACAAATTCAAGAGTGTAGAGAATTTAGCAATCGTATCTCCGTCAATATCGGAAAGACTACAAATTAAAAAAAACAACATAACAATCCAATCAGAAACTAAGAAAAACGCAGCAATACATTTAACCAACAGTGCATTTAACGCTGGTCTTATGCAAATTTTACTGTGAGTATAAAGGTTCTATAAATCATGTAGTTTGGCTATTTGTCTCCAAATTAAGTTGTCTGTGATCACTCTTTGGAATCAATCGGGTCTAGGACCAATCCAGTGTATCTTATTAAAATCCTTCGTAATCAAGTCCATTATATATGCGCATACTCAGTGTATCATAATTATTAATACATTTTTTTCATATTTTGTTAAGAAATTCGCTCTTTAATTATTGTGTGTGTTTTTAATTTGAATAGAAATCTAGATTTGGTTTGTGTTCAAAATAATAAAGGAGGTGTTTCAGTTATGATCATGAGATCAAGTCCTATCTTCATCAGGTATCCCTAGCCGATATTTTTTCTTTCTTGTAATATTTAAAATGGTTCCAATCTGATTTCACTTATATGGGGGATACTTTAATTATCATGTTTTAAAAAATTATGTTTGTATACTGTCCCTTGGAAATGTGTGATAATCTTATAATTAGAACAAGAAAAATCAAAAATATGTATTTGAATCATAAAAGAACGATAGACCAAAATGTGATACAAAACCATGGTATATACCAATCCAGTGATATACGATTAAACACATTTAATATTAAATTTTAAACAAACATAACATAACGGTGATTGTAACTCGTCTATTTATATCCAGTTATTCTTTGACCATGTTCTATTTATCAGCACTGTTCTATATCATTTACACGAAAAGGTACAATATGGTATGCAAAAGTGCACAGAAGAAAACGTACCCAATTCCCCTTTTGCTTAATAAAAACAGGAGCCTAAAAATTCAAAAAGAAGTGTTTCACTAAAATAAACACAAAGGTCCAAAAGGGTGACTTTCAAGTATGTTATATCACGTCGTTTGCTTTCAATAGCATTGCATGTTGATGTACAGGACGTTATTTTTTACCTTCCTAATTCTACATACGAGAAATAAATAGGAAGAAAAAGCAACAATAATTGTCTTATAACTGTTACGAGTATTTGGATTATGCAGACGACACTCAAATACTGGGAATATTTAACCTATCTAAGGTAGAAATAAGATATTAAAACCAAATATTTGCAATACAAATACAATTGCAATTAGGGAAGTATTTTTCGTATTGAAATCTCGTATACTAACACAAATGTATATGTGGCTATGATAGTGTTTTTTGCAAATTATAATTTTTTTAAATATAACATCAAAAGCAAATCAAATACCATGTACACCTTTTGCGTACTATGGTTTGCCATTGATATATTATATTAGATATAGAAAGATGTGGTGTGAGTGCCAATGAGACAACTCTCCATCCAAATAACAATTTAAAAAGTAAACCATTAGCACATATGTAGAAAATTGATGGACTCAACGTGGTTTTATACATTGTAGCATGGGGATCAGCTTCTTCATTTTCGTCTAGTTGATGTTTGACGTTTGAAGAAAAGTAGACTAATACGGAGTTTTTCTAACACATGCTTCTGTAAAAATATTTTTTTATTATGAATAACATTTTTGACCGTAAATGTCTCTTCTTAAATTAAATTTTTTATTTGAATGTTAAACAACTTTTAATAATGTGGTAAAGTTTTGATTCCTGGTGATATGATCTCAGAAACATTTTTGGAGATAATGTCTGTATTTCAATGATCCTCAATTGCAAGGGAAAGTCTATGTTTCGTTACTGTTAGGTATAAATGTAATATTCTAAATACATTCCAATCTAATAGGTATCGATAAATGAATGATTTAACTCCTTATGAATAAATATATAATATATTTTGACCTACAAGGGTTTACTTTTTACACATTGTGAGTTGGACGAAGAGTTGTCGCATTGGCACTCATACCAAATCTTCTTATAATAACTTTTTTATTGATATTTAATCAGTTATATCTATAGATTTTCTTGCCAAATGTTAGCATTTCAGCTTCTTAAATAGTAAAAAAAAAAAAGAAGACATATGGGAGAATGACACTTTTTCACAAAATATCTTATAAAACTATCGACAAATTTTGGTTGGGTCGTGTTGTTCAGTCTCAAGTTTTCTTTATCATGTTTTGTGTACTATTGTTTGTCGGCTTTTTTTCTTCTTTTGTTGTTTGTCATGACTATGTCAATTTATTTTCGACTAATTCGTTTAAATTTCCTTCTGGGATTTTTTTGCCTCTCTTTCATACTGACTTTTTGTGAATTTATATAACAATTATTTGTAAGGTTATTTTCTTGTGAAAAGATGGCAGGCACACTACAGTTTCAAATTTATACTACCAAACGCTGTTATGGTTCGAATGACATGAATTAAGTAGCTTAACTCTGAGCCAATAATTTATTTAATTCTGAATATTTATTCCTCAGAGAACAACTGAACTTATACTAGCTAAATTTTACGGTTTACGTCACGACTTTGTTGTACGCATCGATTTTGTTTTGACTAGACTCGTTTACGACATTTTTAGCTGTCTTTGAACTTCAGAGATCACATAACTAATCTTGAATTGACCTAGTGTGTAATATTCCCGATTGTGTCGATTTGAATGGAAGGTAATGCATGCCAAGCAGAATTGGCACATCCACTGTTGTTTCTATTGAAGTGCATGTCATTATTACAGATTTTTTTCAATAATTTTCTTCGTATTTTCTAAACGAGAAATAAAATTTGAAAACCAACCACTACTGTTGCCTACATTTATAGGAGGAGATTGCTACATTACTTTTATTCTGTTTTATACAAAAGGGAATTACTCAGTCTCTTTGAGGTACCCGTACAAAAAAATAAAATAAGGCTGAATGTCGTCTAGTTAAACGTTAAAAGAGGGACGAAAGATACCAAAGGGACAGTCAAACTCATAAATCTTAAACAAACTGACAATGCCATGGCTAAAAATGAAAAAGACAAACAGACAAACAATAGTACACATGACACAACATAGAAACCCAAAGAATAAACTACACGAACCCCAAAAGTTAAATCACATGAGAGTATTTTAAATCCAAAATTATTATGATATGCAATAACTCATTTGACGTAACCCTCGGACTTTTAAATTTGAATTAAAAAAAAGTACTGTACACATACGAAATTAGGATAGAAAATATGCCTAGATCTATGTAAGTTCATCATTATCATAGTAATGAGTTAAAGCATAATTTATAAACTATGATTTATTATCGACGATGGTATATTCGGGAAAAGCTGGAAATTTGAGTTTTTTTTCATGAAAACTTAGGAGAAATTCGGTTTCGTATACCAAGAACAGTCTAAGATATACTATTTGTCTAGAATTATATAATGTTAAACTTGTAGTGACAATGATAGAGATTAACATGTACATTTGACGTTTAATATTTTCACATATTTATTTGTTATTGTAAAACTGCTTTTGAATATCTAATTAGCTACATATATTTCTACGTTATTGGCCTTCAAATGTTTTGTTTTGAGTGTTCTTAGTGAAGGTTAATTCTTTCACTTGTCACATTCATATTTATTGGATCGTATACATATCAAATATAGCAGCAATCCTATTCGTCATATTTCACAAATTTTCATTAAACGACCTCAGATAAATTTATCTACTGGAGATGGACCAAACTTAGTATTTTCCTGGATTAAACTTTGTAAAGCCCCATTTATACTGTCACGTTTTATTCCGTTTTAAAATGCTACCTTTCAACTACGTTTTGAATGAACATGTCCCATTTCGAAAGATGGGTTTTACTAGGTTTGTTCTACGTTCTTATCACAGTTTACTACGTATTCGTACGTAAAGACCCACGTTTCCACCACCAATTGATACGTTTAGATACGTAGTAAGCACTCTTTGTTACGTTCAGCTAGGCTTTAATACGTATGAACAAGGTTTTTACTTCGATTCAATTTTCGCTACGTTTGTTGTTAAATTGTTGAAAACATATGGGACAGGTCCCATTTTGAACAAAGGATTACTACGTATCGATACGCTTCGTTGCGTATATGACCGTTTCGCCACGCTTTCAAAGCGTAGTAAAACGTATCTCTTGAAATGTGACAATGTGACTGGGGCTTAAATTAAGGAACATCGATAGGTACGTTATGGTGACATCCAAAGTCTTCCACATGTAATTTGTATACAACTTCATGATCTGAATACATTGAATTCAGAAAAGTAAAAAAGAAAAAGGTCAATATTCATTAATGACATAGTATGATATGCATGTCGTCTATATGGTAAGCCTGCTAGAAAGAGACGAATATTCCTATACATTGTCACTAGTAACAAGAATAAATAAAATAAAATGCAAACTTGAAAATTAGCGCTATAGAACCAGGTTTAATCCACCATTTTCTACATTTGAAAATGCCTGTACCAAGTCAGGAATATGACAGTTCTTGTCCATTCGTTTTTGATGCGTTTTGTTTTTTGATTTTGCCATGTGATTATGGACTTTCCAAATTGATTTTCCTCTGAGTTCAGTATTTTTGTGATTTTACTTTTTACATAGTTCACTTCTGTGCAGTAATGATTTGCGTTCATATATATGCGCATGTCGTCTTGTTTCTGGTTAGCATTTACATAATCTGTGATTGTAATAAAATAAAGTGAAGTCACTGATTATCATGTTGTAATCCCCAACAACCTATTTGGATCATATTTGCTCATTTTGCAAAGAACATCATGCCATTCATATCATGTTGCATTAGTTATCTGAAATGCAGATATACAAAAATCATGAAATCTCGCTTCAAGACCAAATATATTGCTAGCCTGTTATAAATATTTTAAAGCTGTATGGGTGAATGTTTCACATTTTCTTTATATTTGTTTTGAATTATAAGTAAAAGCAATGCCCAGAAAAAAATCTGTATTGAACCAACAGATTAACATCATGCGAATATTTAACTAATGAAAAAGTATGCAGTCAGATTTAAAACAGAATTATTAACGTGATATATCCTTACCGCCATATTTTTTTTATCTGTAAGAATTAATAACTGGTAAAAAACTACAACGGAAATTACTATTAACTTTCCTATACGGGGAAGTAAACTGACCTAAAATTATTTCCGCGTAAATGAACTCTACTATTGTGATATATTTATATTGGTTTATAAGGGGTGAAAGACATATCTATTGAATAAACTCGTTGTTGAAAACAGGAAACTATGTGTATTCAAAATCATATCGAAATTATAATTAAAAGTATATCAATAACTCATTGCAGAACCAACATAAAACAATTATTGATTACGAGGAGATATTTCCACATTTTAAATCGCAAATTGAAGAATTTAAAGAAATTTTGTAGTTATTTTTTATAAACGACAATTGTAGCGAAGGTAAGTGGTTCATATGTTGGCAATTTGTTGATAATTGATAATACTATAGTAACTGTAACCATAACCCATTTCCATGAACGAACTTCTGCTAAGGCGTTAAGCTGAGATTTTAATTTAACTAAACGGATATTTCACTTTTTCGTCTATATTTTCAATGATTATGTTATTGCTGAATTATGATAGTACAAAATCACTCTTAACGTCAAATAAACTATCAACAATGTTGAACATTAGGGTGGTAAATTAAAACCTATACTATGTCTCCTGGTCAATCCTTGACTCTGTCTGAATATGACTTTACTCTATGAGCATAAAAATAATGTTCGATTTCAATTTTTTGTATGTGTTTCTTAATCTATTTTCTTACATGATTGTTGAATTCTTCCGAACTCATTTTGGGATATTCATATTAATTATGTTTCATATTTTGTATGTGGCTTTGCCGGATTTTTGTTTTATTAGTTGATGGTATTTATATATAGAGACATATATATATAGGAACCTGGAAAGGGGGCACACTCCCGTCAATTTCAGCATTTGAAGCGGGCCATAACAAATCTTTATATTGCATCACATCAACACTAATAACCTTTGCTTTTTAAACAATGGGAACTTATGTGAATGAGGACATTACCAACTTCTAGTCTGTCAATCTATAGTAAAATAGAAAAGTTTTCTTTTTACTGGTCACTTTTACAAGACTCTCATTTTTTGGTCTAACCCTAACATACTAATGTTGCACAAAGTAATCGGTATTAATTTAACATGGACACTACAGATTCAAGAAGCGTTCGTTTTAAAGTATAATTTATTAAACTCGTAATGCGTCGTAGGTAAATGAACCAGTTTGAACATTTTGTGTTGACGTGCTTAATCTTGATAATTTTGCATTTGAAAATGTAAAATTAAAATCATCTTATATGTCAGATCCAAACAAGTGTAACAATTGAAACGGGCTGATGACAACCAACGGATAGCTTTTATGTACTCGAAGTCTGGTCACGGTCTTCTACTTTCGCCTCGGACTTTAAAGTTACTTCTCGTGAAGAAAATGTTATACGGCAACGCTTGTTACCATTAAGTATAGTGTTACTTTTGTTCTATATCTATATATATGTATAAAAAAAACCAGAGTATTCTCATTTAAAAATGAATTATGTTCCTGTTCTTTTATTTTGTGAACACCTATACTACCAGAAAAAGGAGGACAATAAAGTATAAAAACATTTCTGAAATTCAATCAATACATCTAAAAAGCCTTACAAACTCAATAAAAGTTTTATTATAACTATGTTTTGTCATACTCTCCTTGTTATGTTATCATACTAGTACATGTATTATAATCCATTTCACATCTTAAAAACTACGCATAGATAACATAATCAAAGTGTTGTACGCAAGTAACACGTTGTGTACATAAGACTTACCAATGAAGCTTGAAATAAAAAAAAGGCAAAATAAAGAGGGAAAATTAAAGAGCACTGAGGACCGAAGATTCTAAAAAGTTTACACAAGTACATCCAAAGTAAGGCTGTGCTGATGCTTTAATTCTTATATATTCCATTTGGTTCTTTTGTAGCATTCACAGAGAAGATGATTTTACTTTATACTGCACGCGTTTTTTCAAGCATTCTGTTTATCGTTATTTCAACTCATTTCAATCACGTAAATGGGAGTAACATCACATGTGACAAACACTGTATATGTCAAAGGACGAGAGCCTTGTGTAGTGGAGTTTCCTTAAACTATGTTCCGAAATTTCCACGTAGTATTACATTAGTGAATTTGACCCACACAAATTTATCTAATATTGGGGAACATACATTTTATAATCTTTCATTCGGTATGTCCATCGGAAAACTGATACTGTGTTATAATTACATAACGTTTATTCATCCAAAGGCGTTTTACAACATTTCAGCCCTCAGAACATTGGAAATATCAAACCAACCTCAACTGGATATCATTGTGTTAACTAAAGCCTTTTTTCATCTTCAGAAACGTTATTTAAAAGCACTTCATCTTCGTGACAATAAATGGACGAACCTGCCTGTTGATACTTTTATTTCATTTTCAACAAGTAAAATACAGAAGGTGGTTATTACCGGAAATGATTTCAAAGTTGTAAACTGTATTATGTTTGAGCAATTGACTTCTTTGACAAATCTAATATTATCCTATAATTCTATAAAAGATGTGTATGTGAAGGGATTAAAAACATTGGTAAAATTATCTTTAGATAGTAATAGGCTCACAAAGGTCCCGAAATGGTGTAATAATTTAGATTTAAGTCATGTTCCAAACTTAAAACACCTTAACCTTGGAAGCAACAATATTGGCGACCTTGGAAACAACACGTTTAGATGTTTGCCAAGCGTTCAACTGTTAAATTTAGAAGGCATTAATACTGGTCGAATACAAGATAATGTGTTTTCGTCTATGCCTCAAATAAAAACTCTGATGATTTCAAGAATAGGAAATCCTTTAAAAAAGATAAGTGAGTTTGCTTTCAATAGCTCATCTCTGTCCACACTTCAGATGAGTTTGAACAACTTTCATTTTGACAGAACAACTAACAAAATATTTGCATACTGTCCAAACATCGAGTACCTCGACCTGAGTCAAAATTTCATGCCGCGAAACCTTTCAATGTTCAAAGAAATACTTCTTCCATTGTCCAATCTTCAGAAAATTATACTTGCAGGATGTGGAATTACCGCCATTCCAGAAATGCTGTTTACACCATTCAAAAAGATATGGTCTATAAATCTTAGTCAGAACAAAATATTTCAGTGGAAAAACTTATTCCTTAATGTTACATCGTTAACTATGCTGGAATTGAGCGTGAATTCGATTGCAGTCATAAATCAGACTTCCTTTCCCCGGGAAGTATTGTATTCCTTAAAGATACTTAACTTAGGCTTTAACCCTTTCTCTTGTACATGTGATCAGCTTTGGTTTCTGAATTGGACGAAACATTTCATGAAGAAAGTTGTACACTTCAAGAATTATAAATGCAAACATCCACCAGATTTAGCTGGAAAGCTGTTGTATGATTATCACCCAACAGTGGAAATATGTTCTCCCTGGAATCCAATGAATACAATTATAATTGGTATTGCAGGAAGCGGAATGATAATTGTGTTAATAATTGTGTTAGTTGTACGATGCCAATCAAATATTAAGAATTATATGTACCTTTTCCGTGTGACGTACAACAAAAGACGAGGATATATAACCTTGGATGACGACGAAGATTTTGAATACAATGCATTTGTTGTGTACTGTGAAGCAGACAGCGATTGGGTTCATACAAAATTCATACAAAGAGTTGAAAATGAAGAGGGATTGAAACTATGTATTCATCATCGTGATTTTGAAATCGGACAACCAATTATCGGCAATATTAATAAGTTTGTGGAGAAATCCCGAAAAGTTGTCGTGATAATGTCAAATGATTTTGCCAAAAGTGAATGGTGTCAGTGGGAGGTTGATGTCGTACAGGAAAAACGTAGACGACTGGGAAGAGATGTGTTTCTTCTCATTATGTTGAAGAATATTGACTCCAGTCATATGACAAGTCATCTCCGAGCTCTACTGGCCAGTGGTCATCATGTTAAATATTCAAGTGGTGTAGGAGAGGATTTGTTTTGGAGAGCTGTTGTAGAAGGTCTTAAAAAACCTTTAGGATATCCACCTATTGCGCTGTTGTAATTCTTTACGTGATGTTGTTATCGCAGGCAATAACTATATGTTGCAACATATTCTTCAGAGTGTTCGATGATGTGTCCATCAGTTAATACCAATGAAAAGTAAAGCAATAACCTATTGATGAATAACAAACCCATGATTAATCAGATAGTAAGGAAACTGTTTGGTCAAATTAAATTATTAAACAAATATAACAAAAGAAGATGTGGTTTTATTGCAAAGAGACAACACTTCACAAGACATAAAAATTACACAGAAATTATTTAATAACTATAGGTCACCAAGCGGCTTTCAACATTGTGCAAGGCCCATATCGCATAGTTAGCTTTAAAAGGTCCCGAAATGACACTGGAAAACGAGATAATTAACAACCTAATGTATAAAGCAAATAATGAACGAAAAACAAATATTTAACACAGCAACAAACGACAAACTCTATTTCAGGTTCCTGACTTGGGACAGGGAAATAAAAAGTGTGGGCTGGCAGGGTGAAACTAGTTTAAAGGCACCAACCCTCCCCTCACCTGGGACAGTGGTGTAACAGTACAACACATAAGATCAAACTATTTAACAGTTAAAACGCTTTATTATTAAGTTCACTCATCAGATGAATGCACATAGAAATACATTTATCAAAAGTGAACGTGGCCGGGTATTGTTCTCATTATCATTATCATTAAAACGGTATTATATGCAAATGAAATATCAATGTCCAATTAGAATTGATTGACAAAAGATTGAAAAAATATGATTATTTATACTGACAGGAGAATGCTGTACGTTAATGATAACCATGCATATGTCTGATTATGTATCACAAGTTGAATAACGATTCAATTTCGAATTGCTTTATTCATTTTTTTTCATTTAGACATAGTTTCGGTAACGTAATTCAAAACACTAAATACGCAAAATGAACATAAAAAAATAGACAACTGAACCGACACACGTGATTGAGACCAAACCGGAAAACATAAAAAGATAAAATAATCAGATTATTTGCTTTATCAAGTTGAAAAATACACGCTAAGGAAATAAAAATTATTATATCGAAAGTTCATACACTTTTTTTCTTCCTATATAACAGAATGCACGTCACATACATGTAGTTAACAAATGAAAAATGACCGTGAATCTAGTTATAAAAGGAGAGTTTTCTGCATATGTAGTACTAGTCCAGAATACGCAAGACAAGTGGTCAGACCAATCTGAGACTTATTGATAATGATAAAAAATAACTTTAAACCGAAAGATCATAGACTTACATCAAGATAGATATTTTAAATACCCTTCACTACAAGTGTTAAAATGTAAGGAAATATGGTATGATTTTTAATGAGACAACTATCTACCAGAACTCAAATATAAACATGTATAAGTCACCGTACGGTCTTCAATTATAAATCGATTGAGAGAAAATATCTCCGGGTTAAAACTTAAACCGATGGAATCATATCAGATATAAGAGGAAAACAACAAAACATTAGAAACGCAGACGTGCAACAAAAACAAAAACCAATGCGACATACATTGA
Organism: Mytilus trossulus; assembly: GCF_036588685.1. Classification (NCBI taxonomy): domain Eukaryota; kingdom Metazoa; phylum Mollusca; class Bivalvia; order Mytilida; family Mytilidae; genus Mytilus; species Mytilus trossulus. The sequence goes on from NC_086386.1 coordinate 10,579,246, forward strand.
AACGAACGTTTTGATGACAACTGTTATATTTCGGACTTGGTACAAAACATTGTAAGATAGAATGGTGGGTTGAGCCTATTATTATTGTTGGCCAACCCTCCCGCTTCTATGACAATGTTAAAAAATATCGCTAAAATGACACCACTACGTGACAGAAATACAATACAATCAAACGCAAGAACACTCAGCACAGAGAAACGCACAAATAAATAATAAAGCAGAAAAAGACAATATGGTGTGGGGATGTTTATTGCCATACAACAGAAGTGATGAGATAACAAAGTGTTGACAAAAAAAAGATGCGATTAATGTTTTATTTCAAATTTGAAAATAGAAAAAATCACCTGAAAGTGTTCTTGCATCTGGAAAATTTGAGATGACAATTTTCCTGCTTTATCAAAACTTATTGCTCTTTTAAACAAACAAAAGAAAATCTTTTCTTTTAATACGTTTATATAATCATATGATAAATTCAACATATCATATTTTATATCATATGAAAAAATCGCTCGAATACGCATTCAATCTAATCCAATATTAGAAAGTATTGTGATCATGGGCGACAACTTACTCCTGGTCAATCGTAAAAATTTGATAATAGAATTAAGCTATTTTCGAGCCAACTTTGTATTGTACCTTCCGCGATCCACTGATAAATAATACTTAATATTTTCGATATTGTGACATCTCACGAAATGATAGGGAAAAATCAAAAGAAAATACTAGGTTCCATTGACAATGGTTGTCAATTTGAAGTTACTTTATCTGCATAAAAAGAAATGAATACAGTCATTTAAAACTTCCAGCATATCCTGTATTATAGAAATATTCGTAAACGGACACATTTTAGATTTGAATGCTTCTTTTTGTAAAAGCGTTGACCGAAATACATTGTGTGCGCTTCATTCTAAAAATGTGCGCACCGTCAACCCTATGAAGTTACAAAAAGAAGCATTCAATACTTATAATTACATTTTTCAGCTAGAATCGATTTTTATCAAGTTTTTATTTGATATACCTGTGCACTTTATTGTGGGACCTCGTGTCATCATGAATGATATTTTTTGTTGTGTAATGCAATTGATTAAGGAATAACGCAATATTGCCAGTTACCCAATCAGGATAATCAGAATAACGTATCTATAATGCTAAAATTACGAGGTCCAATTTGTCAGCCGTCATCACGTAAAAACGACCTTATGTATAACTAATATAGTACAAAGGTGTAGATTTAAAATTACACCACTCCAGGCCCTTTTGTTTTCCACGTAATATTAATATTGCCAATAATTAAGAAGTTCCGGGTCGAGTTCGATACCGATACCAATAGTATATTCACCTGTTACCTATTACCTTATCTGTACGTTCCGCATCTGACAGGCGCACCAACAAACAGTGTATTCATGATTAATATGCTATATACACGGGTCATAATCACAGGGTTGACACTACTAAATTGTCAAATTGTTACCTATTGTAGTATTTTAATCAGTAAGACTTTCTAAGATAACAATACGAATACTAAAAATCTGGACTAAAAATAAGGCGTATAGGTACAGTTTTCAATTTGTTAGCGGGCATGACGTAAAACAGCGAAGCAAAGAATTCAACTTTATTTATAACTAATATAGGACAATGCTATTGATTAAGAAATGCTCCATTCTAGGACCTTTTGTTTTCCAAATAATTAATATTACCAATAATTGATAAGTTCCAGTTCGACGGGTTCAAACAGAAAGATTTGAAAGCAGAGAAAACTGTGTATCTTATAATCGGCATGACTTTATCAGATGACAATACTCATACTAAAATAAGGCTTGCGCATAGTTATATACTTCAGTCACGGACCCTCGATATCATGCCGGGGTGTGTTACCTTATCTGTACGTTCCGCATCTGACAGGCACACCACCAAACGGTGTATTTTATAGGATTTTGCTATATACACGGGTCATAATCACAGGGTCAGATTGTTCCCTATTGTGTAGTATTTTAATCAGTAAGACTTTCTAAGATAAAAATAAGAATACTAAAAATTTGGACTTGAACTAAGGCGTATAGGTACAGTTTTTAATTATAGGACTTTGTTATATACACGGGTCATAATCACAGGGTCAAATTGTTCCCTATTGTGTAGTATTTTAATCAGTAAGACTTTCTAAGATAACAATAAGAATACTAAAAATTTGGACTTGAAATAAGGCGTATAGGTACACTGTCAGTTTTCAATTTGTTAGCGGACATGACGTAAAACAGCGAATATAAGAATTCAACTTTAATTATAAATAATGTAGGACAATGCTGTTGATTAAAAGATACTCCATTCCAGGACCTTTTGTTTTCCAAATAATTAATATTACCAATAATTGATAAGTTCCAGGTCGACGGGTTCAAACAGAAAAGCAGAGAAAACTGTATTTCTTATAATCGGTATGACTTTATCAGATGACAATACCAATACTAAAATAAGGCTTACGCATTGTTATATACTTTAATTCAGTATCACGGGTGTGTTCTAGGTATAATGAAATATACATCTACTGCAATTATTTGTACATAAAAGCTTAAATGTACAACACTTCTGAGTCTTGCATAGGTCAAACATTAAAAAGTTATAACACTGCCCCTCCCTCCCCGGAGTATACTTTAGCTCCTGTATTATTCTTACTGTTTATGAATGAAATTTTAGTGACACATCATTCGACATAAGAAATATCATGACTTAGTACAACCAACAATAACAACTACAAGCTCCTCACTTAATACATGAACAACAATAATGATTGCGGGAAAACTAAATCATCCCTATCATGGTACAGTGGTGTGTAGCACAAACTAAATCATCCCTAACATGGTACAGTGGTGTGTAGCACAAACTGAATCACCCCTAACATGGTACAGTGGTGTGTATCACAAACTAAATCATCCCTAACATGGAACAGTGGTGTGTAGCACAAACTAAATCATCCCTAACATGGTACAGTGGTGTGAAGCACAAACTAAATCATCCCTTACATGGTACAGTGGTGTGTAGCACAAACTGAATCATCCCTAACATGGTACAGTGGTGTGTAGCACAAACTAAATCATCCCTATCATGGTACAGTGGTGTGTAGCACAAACTAAATCATTCCTAACAAGGAACAGTGGGATGTAACACAAACTAAATCATTCCTAATAAGATACAGTGGGATGTAGCACAAACTAAATCATCCCTAACATGATACAGTGGTGTGTAGCACAAACTAAATCATTCCTAACATGGTACAGTGGGATGTAGCACAAACTAAATCATTCCTAACAAGGTACAGTAGGATGTAGCACAAACTAAAGCATTCTAACAATGTACAGTGGAATGTAGCACAAACTAAATCATTCCTAACATATTACAGTGGGATGTAGTACAAACTAAATCATCCCTAACATGGTACAGTAGTGTGTAGCACAAACTAAATCATTCCGAACATTGTACAGTGGTGTATAGCACACACTAAATCATTCCTAACAACGTACAGTGGGATGTAGCACAAACTAAATCATTCCTAACAAGGTACAGTGGGATGTAGCACAAACTAAATCATTCCTAACATGGTACAGTGGGATGTAGCACAAACTAAATCATTCTTAACATGGTACAGTGGGATGTAGCACAAACTAAATCATCCCTAACATGGTACAGTGGGATGTATCACAAAAAAATCATCCCTATCATGGTACATTAGTGTGTAGCACAACGTTGGTACAAGCTATAACAATCGGTTTAGAATGTTTTAAATCTTCATTTTGGCACAGAAAAAAAACCATGCTTAATTTCATTTTGTTTTTTTATTTCTTATATTTTAATCTATTCCACATATGCATGTAAATATAATGGGGAGTTCAGAGGCGGATTAAGGGGGGCAGGGGGGTTGCTTATATAGGGAATCACTGAAGCGTGACTGGAGTGGCCCCCTCTTAGGTCAGTCAGTAAGCCCCAATTTATGAAAAATCTTGGATCCGCCACTGGAGTTGTACAGTGACCACAATATGACTATGTTGATCTTAAGTATTCCAGTCCCCTGTCAACTGATTATGTTTTTTTAGCTTGATACATGTATGTTTATTTGGGCAAATCTCTATTGTTTGATTGCTACCTGATACACGTATACATCCATATACAATGTACCTATGTTCTCCCTTCTAATTCAAACTAAGACCAACGTAAACTATCTATACACGAAATAAAGTAAGAACCGATTGATATACAATGTCTTTTGTTCTACATTATATATTTTTAATATGTTTGTATTCTTTACAATAGTTACTTTACACTGTATTGTTTTGCTTTAGAATTGAAATTATTTTTGAAGAGCTTTGGTTGTCGCTTTGTGTGTCCGTGCTTTCATACATGTCTGTTCGGTGTGAGCAAAAACTCCGTGTTGAATGCCGTACCTTGTCCTATAATGGTTTACTTTTATAATTTGTCACTGGGATGGAAATTTGTCTCACTGGCACTCATACCACATCGTCCTATATCTATGTAATAACATACCCAGTTATTAAATGTTACTAGAACTCAGAAGAATACGGCCCGAAAAAAGGACGATATGATACTAGTGTTAATACTATTTCACTTTACCCTTTTTCGTTCTGAACAATACAGTAGCAATAGAGGCATGTTTGTAGCTTAATTGGCTTAAACGAACATACTGACAGCTTCCGTAGGGTTTACAAATAATTCCAAATATTTATTTAATGACATAAACCACATATAAGACCGAACCACGTTAAAAATAAATGAGCCTTTTAAATTTATTCATATTTGTAGACTTTGGCGATCTTTCCGCATTTCAGCTGTTAAAACAGATTCCGAAATGAGAGTAATCATTAACAAGACATTAAAACTTGTCAAATGCTAGGAATCAGCTTGTATACATGCTTCATTTTGAGGCGAGAAATTTTTAAGAGTGGCGTTAAAGGCTCACAATCAATCAACCAATCGAGTATTGGTGTTTTCTATGTTTTTCTTTCAGATTTTGTTAGTATAACAGAACCGATTGTATTGTTTTTAAAATGGGACTTATTTTCGCAAATCACAATGAAGGTGTATAGGAAACCTATACCAACAATAAATTAAATCTACAATGAATATCATCGGGACAATCGAAACGAAAATAAAAGCTTATCAATTAATGTGCTCCTCGCGTTCACTAGTGACTGTATCGCTGTTTTCTTCTATTGACCGATATAACGGCGGTCTTTATATAAAGAAGTCAATATCTACTGTGCTGTTTGTAAACACAACGCTATCTCAATAGCCAATAAATAATATTACAGTTGTTATCTAAATCTTTTCAAAAATCCCATTTCTGTTTTGGATTATATTTCGGTCAATAGCTAGTGTTTATTTACATTCAACCGAATATAAATAAAAGAAATTTTCCAAATGAATACATAGCACATTGGAGCAGGATAATGTAACGTTCACACGAGAATTTCTTGTATAACAATTAAAGGTAGGGCGTTAACAAAAGGGAATTTTGTAAAACAGACATAGTATAAATATAGCTATGTTTCTCGGTGCACTTTTTAAACAAAACGATCGGAGATCTAATTCATTAAATACATGAAAACAACAGATATCTTGATCTGTCTGAATAACCATTGAAATTAAGGACAAAAAATAACACAAAATCAATGGAAATATTTAAACGTTACTGCAATTGTGGATACGGAACATTAAGTTGCACTGTAGAGCCAATTAAATATTTTAACATAAGTAAGGTTTAAAAAGTAATACTTTCAAAATGGCAGGCAACACCATGGCAGGTATGCAGAATTTAATTTTAATATAACTGTTTTTGGAAATACACATTTTTATTCAAACTTTATACAGTAAATTAAAATATGTTAATAGTAATCAATATTTATAAATTTCATAAATAAAGGTAAAGAAATTGCATACTCATTTTCGCCTGTTTTAAAATCTCAAATCAGTAATTTCTGTGTCTCAGTATTTTGACATGTCTTGGATGTTTGACGTTCAATGAAGGGACACTATAGGTCACCATAAACCCTATAACAATGAGCCAAACAATTTGCCTATGTTACTTGTCTTCTTGGTATACTAACCCAAAACATATATTTTCATTGTAGCGACGAGAATGGCTACGACTTTCCCTTGTAATAACTGTGCCGGACAGGGAAAGAATAAAATAGCTGTCGGCTGGTGTGACAAGTGTATGAAGTTCCTGTGTACTCCTTGTAAAAAGCGGCATCAGAAATTAAAATTTTCCTCAAATCATAGCTTCATGCCAGTTGAAGATTACCACATCTTTTCTCTCAGAAAGGAGCGCCCAATAATGTTTTGCCGAACACATCCTTCCAAAGTTATATCGATGTATTGTCGGTTTCACAATCATACTATCTGTGATCTATGCAAAAAAGACATAACTCATTTCAACTGTAAGACACTCGACATAAACTCAGACGGAACAGGTGCCCGGAACTCGTTTGCTATAAATGATCTCAATCAGAGGCTGAGAGAGTCTAGTCTTACATTCGGTAAAATTCTTAAAAATAGAAATAAGAATTTGAAGGCGCTAGATAGACAGAAAGAAACAATTGTTAATCAAGTACAATCATTTCGTGAGAATATGAGGAAAGCCATAGAAATATTGATCAAGAAGCTCTTGGAAGATGTTGATATAGACATGACTGACTACAAGACAAGACTTCAAACTCAAATCGACGATCTTAAAGAAAAGAGAAAAGCAATTGCTTCACATCTTGAAATGATTGAGGAATTACAGCTGGTCGGTTCGAATGCAGAAACAGTAAACTTCATTCAAGACTGTGCCCATATACAAACCCGACATGAGAGATATCTGCTTAGCCTACCCGAAAGTGTTAAAGATTTGAAACTCGACTTGTCCATTAAAGAAAGCTTCCAGAAACTCCTCAATGCTGAAAAGCTTGGTGGAATTCGATTGACAGAAACGGAGGTTGAAATAGATGTCCCAAAGAATACGGATCGAACTCAAATTCCGTATTCGGCTCATCAGTTAGGCTTTGATCCGCATTTATGTAGCCCTGTTCATGTTGATATAGATATCCTAACTGTGAGAGAAAACGAGTATAATAATTATAGAAATAGAACATTGTCACCGATAACACCAAAACAGACGATCAAGAATCGCCTGGAGAACACCGTCAGTTTCGAGCGGAAAGCTTTAGTTCCAACGTTTTACCTGTCTTCAGATTTTGTTGTACCAACTGAAGAGAAGAATGACGTGATGATAACAGGGGTACTCATTCTAGATGACGGTAACCTCCTTCTGGCAGACGGCAAGAATAAACGTCTACTCAATTGTACAGAAGAAGGTTCCGTCTTAGATGTATATCCCCTAAAAGATGAACCGTTTGACTTTACTTTGGTTGATTCTAATAGGGTTTTTGTCACACTGCCTTTTAAAAAATATTTTCAAGTTGTCTATCCGAAAGAAAAAGAAAAGCGAAAAATAGTAGAACTAACGTATGGGTGTTTTGGAATAACTAAAATGAACAAGCTTTTAGTAGTGGCGTGTAAAACGGAAGGGTTATTAGTAATAGATCATCGTGGTCAAATATTAAATACAATTATTACACCAGTTAGTTACCGTAACTATGTTCATTCAGCTGGGAATAAAATCTATTTTACCAATGACGATGACAGTTCCTTCATTTGCTTCGATAGTTCTGGAGATATTATTTACAAGTTTAAGTATAACGGATCTATATTTAAAGGGATCACGTCTTTACCAGAGGGGAAAGTTCTAGTGATCAATTACGGGTCATCGCCTCATGTTTTGGAAATTTCGACCGATGGAAGCAAGTTTTTGATCGATGAACCAGCTTTTGAATGTTTATCTCTACCGTATGCGATCAATTACAATAGAACATTAAGAAAACTTATTATATCGAGCGAATGTGGGAAAAGGATATTTGTTTATAGACAGTAATATGTGTACTTCCCCTTTTTCTTGATTGTAACTTATTGATCTTTGAAATGCATTTTGATTTGATTTTAGGAAATAAAAAAGAGGTCTAAACAAATTTATTTTCTAAATACGAATAAATTTCAATAAAAAATTACTAAATATTATATATAACACTAACGCGGATACATTTTTGTCTCCATTTTTTCTTTAGAAAAATTTAAATCACTACTGTTAAAAGCATACATGTTTGTAAGTAGAATAGCTGGAAACAAGGACGAAACAAGGCACGGAGCTCTGACGCCTGTATTAGACGCAAATACCTTGAAAGCACTTCTCAGCATATATTCTTTACCTAATTAGAACGTACATGATTTGCAAACGGAACTTAGTAAGAACTAAGAAAAAATTGTACTGTTTTCAATTCGTTACATTATTATACTTTTTGGAGATATTGAGAGAACCATTATACAATTTTATAAATAATCATGAACACGGATTAACAGTTTCAAATTTGTCCTTAATATGTTTCCTACCTGTCATAGGTAAACATAATGTTATCCACTTTAATATTGAACTGAAACACATCGGCTTAATAGATGATAGCAAATATTGAATAGTCTCTAAGAGATCTTGAATAGCCGCCATGTGCGAGATTTGCTCGCTGTGTTGAAGACCCATTGTTGGCATTGTGCTAGTTTCTGCACTTTAGCCAGTCAGGTTGTTGTTTCTGTGAAGCATTTCTCCTTTATATTCTTAATGTTGTCTGTTATATGTATTGCAACAAACTCGAGACGATTTAAAGCTTAACATGTTTTAGACATTTTTCCCTTTTGAAAACTGTATATTGACTTCTTAATGTTGAAAGTTATGGTTATTTGTGTTGGTGTGTTGCTGTCTCATTGACTTTTACTTAAGATGCTCGTCGTCTCCTATATTTAATTCTACAATTAACTCTGCATCTTGTATTGGGTATCATATTTCGGTGTGGATCTTATACAGCAGTTTTAAAGTTTCTTTACTTCAATTTGTATTTATTCATTTATTTCAAAATTCGAAACAGGTGTACCTATACATGAACCATACTGCTAAGCAAATGTTGTCTAGGTAGATGCTATTCGTAAGGTACTTTTATTTTAAGAACTAAAATTGCAGGTCAGAAACAAAATTCATGTGTATTTTAACATAAGTTGGTTCTCTGTGTTTACATGTACAGACCTTCTAAAATTCAAACTGACCATTATTCCGTGCGTTCATCGTGTATCGTGCGTGTTGCGTGCGTGCATCGTGCGTGTATCGTGCGTGTACCAATCGTGCGTTCATCATTCATCGTTCCGTGTATTTTCCGTGTAACGTGCGTGCATCGTGTATTCTTAATCGTGTATCGTGCGTGTATCGTGCGCTCATCAATCATTCATTCTTAACCGTGTATCGTGCGTTCATCACTCATTCATTCTTAACCGTGTATCGTGCGTTCGTCAATCGTGTATAATTATGTATATCAAATAATGTGCATTTGTCAAACGTTCATCTCTAATTGTGTAACGTTCATACATAGCGGTTTTTATATGATAGTCGGTTATAGAGCTCACCAAAGCTTATATTTTTTCTCACGGTTAAAATATATATATTTGTCCCGACTTTAAATAAATTACAGTCATACTTACTTTCTTGTGAACACTTAATTAACATGTTCATACAGATTCATGACTTCTTGTGTAAATATTTTATCATCTGTAAATATTTCGAGGTTATTCAGTGAATCTTGTCTGAGACTACACATTTTGATATAATGATACATTTTGTACGTACAAACAATAACATGAAATTGACATTAAATTTTCTACGACAAAAGAGTTAAAATTGTAATTTCTATTACACTGAGCGAAATGGACTTAAAAATATACTGTTGGCCAACTGTTATTTGTTAAAAATATTCTGTCAATTTTAAAAACAAAAGTGCTTTTGCAAAATTTAGACGTGGGGTAGCTCCACTAAAAAAATGAAACTGGAAAGTATGAAAGAAAAGAAGTCCACGAGATGACATGTGTTGTAGCTCTACTATTGAAGATGAACTTCATTTCATTCTAAAATACCCATTATATGTAGTTTTAAGACAAATATCATACATTTTAATGAACATTTTAACCTATCATTATCAGATGGCGAAAGTTTTATGTTTTTATTTTATAACGGCAATGTTGCTGGTTTAGTCGCCAAAACACCAACAATATTTTATTTTAAAGAAACTATACAAATCCTTGGTTGAACTATGCTAGATTTTAATTCTTCGCTTATTTGGCCAATTCGTATGCTACTAAGATATTTTCAAATATTTAAGTTTTGATAAATACCGTTATAAATATTTTGTCTTAGTTTCTGATGATCACATGCACGTTATGTTATTCCATTGAGAAAATACATTATACAAGATTGTCGGATAAATGTGTATTGCGGATTAAAATGTTAAATGTCAAACTTGAATTCACAAATTAAACTGAGGTGAATTAACACGAATATATATCCTCTTCAATATTGGTAGAAATCTCTGTTCTGAATTTCATTTAAACTAAGCTAAATATGTTTTGTGGAAAATTGAATAAAAATAAACATTATATATATATGAAGGCATTATTTAATTTTTAATTAAACAAATATAAGATCAGGCAAATATATCATGTATCATCATATTCCTTAAGATGGATTTTAAATTGAGAAATTTTTAAAACTTGAAATTGAATTTACAAGTTAAGATATAATCTTGTTTTTTTTGTGTTTTTTTTTATAGAATAGTTAAAAATATGGTATTAACAAAACAAGTCTTTATTTGAATGGAATAAACATGGAACACTTTCACAGATTTATTTTTCATTGTGTTCATGGTTGCTTATCAATGACACCGTTTTTAATGTATGTCTAAAAGATTGTTATCCGAAAAAATAATTCACAATAGTGGTTGGTCCGCTCCGTAAAACCAGAGACATATAATATAATGTATTATATGTCTCTGGTTAAACATTCAGTATGCCTTCGGAATATACAAATATTAAGGTATTGTCAAGAATTTCAATAACGGCCGGGAAACAGACTACATGTAGTTGTTAACCTTCTATGATTATTAAAGAATGATGGATGTTTTTTTTCCCCCAGTACGTCTAAACACTGCTAAGGAGCCCTTATTGCACTAAGGCATTGACTATGCTACTAAGGTCTAGAAGGAGTGCTGTTATATGTATTATTTTGATATATCATGTTAGAAAATGATATTTAATGCATAAATTTCAAATTTTACAGAAAAAATATTCGTAAATAAACGAACTATTCAACATTATTTAGACACGTGCCGGTTTTTCTTTGATATGCCGAAAATCAATGAACCGATTGACACGTGCCAAATAACATAGCAACTGATTAAACAACCACGATCTTTTTATTTTAAGTAATTTAAAACAATTGTATCGAAAAAATTTATGCTTCACATATTCATAATTAAATCTGTTGTTCTTTTTTAAAATGATAAAAAGGACAAATAGTTTTGCTGTTGTTTTATTTTTTTCCAAACAAAATGTTTTGACATATGAGCACGACTTTGATGTGTCCTAACTTATAAGTAAGAGTGTGGTCAGCTTGTTAAAATGTTTATATAAGATATGCGAAGACAAAAGGAATATAAATAATTATAAATGTTTTGATTTTATTTTAATTCCGACAAAGATGCGTGCATATACAAATGGTTTCAATAAAAACCGTAAATTCCGAAAACCATCATAAGAAACAACTACATGTATGTTAAGTTTCATGAAATGTATAAGCGGTTCTCAAGTTACAGAGCAACATATAGAAGCCCGGCGGACGGACATACGCCGTACATTTGTATACAATAATACATCCCGTCAAAATGTTGACGAGCGTATAAAAAAAAAGCGTAGTGACGCAACGTCAGATATTGCTACCATTTAGTGTAACATAAAAATGACGTTAAATTGGAAACGCGCTTTATCTAATTCTTCCTGCTTTCCTTTTTGGGTAAATGCAAATTATAACACACAAGTATAAATGCCGTGAGAATCAAATCCAATATAATTTTATAACTAACATAGGAAATTCAATTTTACAGCTAGTAATTGTGTGTTTTTTTAGGAATATTGCTGCATTATATATTCAACCCGAGTATGATTTTAAGCAGTGACATACAATAGCTTATACTTATGATACTGAAGTTTTCTTTCTTTTTGATCGTCTTATAGATATGTATTTTTGTAATGTGTGCATCATTTCGTTTTGTTGAAAGCAGGACATTTATATTTAGTGTAGGAAGGAACATGCAGTGCATGCCGTCCCTAGCTAATTACGCTTGTAGCGACGTCAAATTATGATAACGGACAAACTTGCAAGACGTTTTCATTCATCCGTATTTTTTATAGATAACCCTGTAATCTTAATGTTATTTGATGTACCAACTTCAACTTTAAAAGTACTTTTTTATTGGTATGGTTATCAAGGCCGAAAAATAATCTTCACGAAATCAAATCTCCGGTTTTTTTTTCCGTAAAAGTTTTGTAAAGGCCTGAAAGTTGAACTCGGACATTTCCGCAAGACATTGCAAATCTATTGTTTTGAATTTATTATGTAGCTAAATTTATTTTTCAATTCGAATTCCGGGAGCTAACACTTAGTACAAAATGATCGTGCTTACAATTCAATGAATTATCTGTCAAAATTTTATTTTTGAACTGAAATGTTTTATGTTTCCAAATTAAATTTCCGATGGGACATTTCCGTACATCATATTCTTTTGAAAATACGTATGCAAATTTTAAATGGAGACAGCCATGCTAACAAATATTGAAATATATCTCGTCATAGAATGTTCATGCAAAATTTTGGAAAGTTGCGTGCACATTTCGCGAATTGTTCGAGTTTTATGTTTTTAGTTTATTACATGGGACAACGCTAAGTAAACGTTTTTTCGGATAATCTTTGTCTTCCTAAGCCTATGAATATTATATTTTTATTCTTTCTCTATCATACTGTGAAAATTTAAGAATCAATCTTTATTTTCATGTATGATTTGAAATATTTATTTCAGTATTTCTATAAAAAATTTCGCGTCAAATATTTACTTAACGCTATTTTTCGCAGTAGTAGCAATATCTAACGTTGCGTTAGTGCGCCTGTATGTCAGAAGGAAATCTGATTTGTATGTTTTTTGTCGAGTCTTGACTTTAGTAAAAAAAAAAAAAGCGAGACTGAACGATCCTACATTCCGTCGGCTTCGGCGGCGGCGGCGGCGTCTACAAATATTCACTCTGTGGTTAAAGTTTTTGAAATTTTAATAACCGTTTCTTAAACTATTTTGGATTTCTACCAAACTTGGAAAGAAGCTTGTTTATGCTCATCAGATAGTATCAAGAAGTTTTTATAAAATATAAGATTCATAAACTGTTCTGGGTTTTTACCAAACTTGGTAATAAGTTTCTTTCAATGAAAAGATAGTATCAACAGGAATATTTTATTGATTTATTTCCTAATGTTTGTTGAGCCTTCGATTAACAGAAAGAATAGGCGAGAGACACTGGGTTCCGCGGAACCCTTACGAATTTTTTTAACAAATTTTCTGTTTAACATGTTGTATGCGATAATTTATGAAATAATGACTGTGGTATATTCATTTCTCACTGTTGAAGGCCGTGGGGTGATTTATGGTGAAAACTTCTGTGTCATTTCATTTCTTGCGATGAGTTGTCTCATCCCTACGTTTTCAAAATGGTGATTAACTGGAAACCACAGAGTATATCAGAATTTGTAAAAACGCTCCACGACAACAAGTCAAACTGACGACGGACGACGACGAAGTAATACCATTTTACGAACGCAAAATGTGTATGCAGTCTTTTAAAAACCGACATTAGATATATTGCTCTGTTGACAAATTTATTATTTACATGAAATATTTACAAAATACACTTCAGAAAATACTTCTTCGTTCTGATTTTTTTTTACAACTATTCATTTATTATATATATAGTATCCAACCTTAATCCATCAACGTTAACACAACAGATAGGAGGACCCCCGTGTAATCAGACCAGGCAGAAGCTAGCGAACAATAGCTAGCGAACAATAAGCCAGCGAACAATAAACGACAGAACCACCATACAAGCATTTATAGTCAACACAACCAGAAAGAGTTCCAATCGTCGGACGGGGAATATGAAGGCTTCCAAGAATGACCAAGTGACATGTCTGACTCTGAACAGTTAGTTAACGGACTATCGACATCGACCGCTTGTTCTTGATATTTTAAAACTGCATGCATATACGTATACGTTTATGATAGTGATGAGCTTTTGTGTCTGACGAAAACTAAATTCCTGCATGGTTATATCTCGCCATACGTTTATATTGGTTTGGTAGGTGATCACTCAAAATCGTTATTTAAAAATCCTGTTTGTAATATGTAGATTCACTTCAATACCGATCTGTGATTAACTTCGTTGAACCAAAGCAAGTTAAATATCGACCTGTATGTTATTCAAAATGGTTCTCTTTTTCTTCTTTTGGTATACAATAGTCCATCGACATCCCATGATAAGATACTGTTGTCATGCGAGGACTGAGTCTAGTCCATTTACAAAACTTTAACCCAAATTAAACAAAATGTATGTTTCTTTCTTATGTTCAATGTAAAAATGCCGGTATATAATTTTAAATTGCAACTATCTATAGTTCCGTAACGTTCTATCCAGGCGTATAAACGAATGGTTGACAAGTGCGTATATTTTTGTTAAATCAATATTTCTTGTATGTTTCAAACTGTTCTTCACTTTTGACAACGAGACGAGTACTTACATTTTCTCAAATTTACTCTTGGAAATTTTGTTATTTTATCAAATCTTTTTTTTTTTAAATTATTTAGATTTTTATAAATAATATTCTTTACACCAGAAATGTTATTTATAAACAAGCGTATGAGTTTTAGTAATTTTGACTAGTATATATCACTATCGGACACGCAAGACAGAGATGTATATTATAAACCCGACAGGAAATCGCTTTAATACCTGGACGTGTCACCTCACAATACCTTAGGAAGTAATACCTTTAGCCATGCAGGTCACGGGTAGTAAGGTCGTCATATCGAGGAGCGTTTATTACAGTGATTTTGTCATAGTTTGGATAAGTTTGACATGACGGTGTTAAGTCTTTTTGATGACAATCAATGCAAAAATGTAAACATTGGGATATTTTGTAAACGGAACTTCTGATCATTAATTCAAACTGGAAATTGCCTCTGTATAGAGTAAATATGTTAGTACATCACAAGTTGTATCATATGGTTAAGGATTTAACGCAACACAAA
Source organism: Mytilus trossulus (assembly GCF_036588685.1). Taxonomy (NCBI): domain Eukaryota; kingdom Metazoa; phylum Mollusca; class Bivalvia; order Mytilida; family Mytilidae; genus Mytilus; species Mytilus trossulus. The sequence continues at coordinate 10,594,563 of NC_086386.1, forward strand.
GCTTGCGTATGTCAAAATTTAAAACTTGCTAATTATTTTATCGTGCATAAAATAAGTTATTTTCTTACAGTCTGTCACATCACATATATATTCGTGATATAACACTGCGGTCAATTATTCTGAAAAATACCTACTTTTGCAATAAATTCAAAATTACTGAAATATCTGTGTCATGGTTTGGTTCATTCGTGTCATGGTTAAGTTCATGTTCGACATGGTTCAGTTATGTAATTTGTGTAGTGTATAATGAAGAGTTACTATCAAAATTAACAAAAATCGTTACATTTGAAACACAAAAGGACATAAGAACACACATACAATGTAGTTATATGTTTTAAGTAGATGCAATATGATTGCCAGTGACATAGCTATCCTCCTGAGATCAAATGACGTAGATGTTTGCAGCTATTTGTCATCAAGAGGCCTTCAACATTCAACAATGAGCAAAACCATATTTCTTAGAAAGATATAAAAGGCTGCGACAAAATTCAATGTATAGGAATTCCAATTAGAAAACCATCAGCCTAATTTCTGTCAAAAAAAAATAGCAAAATATTATACATAGTTACATACGATATTCGCGGAATTACAGACACTTAATTGGAGACGGAAAAAACAAAATATTGCAAGAAAATCAAGTAACAGAAACACTAAAAACACAAATAAAGTACTGATATTTAGTGGGACCTAGTTTCAAACAAATAACAAATGATAAAAAGTCATGATTCTAAGACAGCTTCTTTTAAATTTCAGAATGGTACTATTCTGCTGAGTATTATGAGCACCTTTGGATTATGCCTATCAATAAATAACGATATATATATTTGATACTGTAGTTTCATTGAATAGCTTTATATGAAACAATATTGAGAGGATCCTATTTTTCAATATTTGTTTCTTAATTTTTAAATCTTTTATTGCCGCAGTCATATCATAAACTTGAATCATAAAGAACTAATTAAACAATACTACATTTATTTATTGCAGCAGCCACGCAATGTTTGACCAACCTCGAAGATCTACTGTTAAACGTAAAAGTGCAATCGTGAACCCATATGATAGATTTGCACATGGTGCTCAAGGAATTCGCCAGTACCATAAAAGAGCATGTTATCATATCTAAAAATGTCATTATCTTGAACATGAGACAATATATCATTTAAACTTTATGAATGCTAGAAATGAATCAGTATCACCAACAGCTTCAAATGACTCGTCTAAAGGAGCAATAGATGCAATTGCCTCTGAAAAATTGTATGAGTCCAATTCAATGCATTTGTGTAAAATTTGTATATCATAAAAATGAGTAAATACATAATAAAAAAAAAACAATTATGAATTTAACTGCGTTGTTTTTATGCTTAACATATTTAGTTACAAAAATTGAAAAGAAGTTATAAACTACGAAATCATGAAAATATAAGTTTTCAACACAGACACCAAACAGGCATTCATAAGTGCTAACTATTGTGAAACGAAGGGTTTTTCACATTTAATTTCAAAAATATACTTACTGAATTCCGAAGTTACGACTCACCAAAAATGTTCAAAACCTAGTGACGCGACAAATTGTCCTATGTCATACCTTTCTGTTTTACGCTATACTGAGAATAGTTTGATGGTTTCATATCTCTGGTTGTCACTATCTAATTCATTTAACCTTTTATAGAAACAGGCAGATACAGAGTTAGGCCTATTTAATTTATCCTATTGTTGAAGAATTCATATGTTTGTGTTGTTGGTTTGCTGTCTCATTTATGTATTTCCTGCGTCATCTAACATTTGATATTACCTAGTAAATTGAAAATCAAATAAGCAAAAATGATAAAAGGCAAATATAGATAGCCTAAAAATATCATGGCATTGAATGTTCTAAGAAGTTCAAATGAAGTGTACTTGTGGTATATATCAACAAACTTACCATCTGTTTCATCTTCGTCCATCTTATAATGCGCTCTGTCCTATAACAAACGATGATTTCTTGTCTAGCCAGATCAAAATTAACAGTATAAATGTATATGTAGCAGACAATTTAACAGTAGATTACCTTAGCCGTATTTGGCACAACTTTTTGGAATTTTGGGTCCTCAATGCTCTTCAACTTTGTATTGGTTTGGCTTTTTAAATGTTTTGATCTGAGCGTCACTGATGAGTCTTATGTAGACGAAACGCGCGTCTGGCGTATTAAATTATAATCCTGGTACCTTTGATAACTATTTCTTTGATTTTCAATCCTTTTTTTCAATCACATTTAATAATATACCACCTCATACTTAAAATTAGAAAGCAGGAGTTTTTTTCAGATAGTATAGAAACTATAATACATAAAAAGTATTGTGATGATTTTGTATCTAAGGCTAGATTGTTTATATTGGTTACAGTTCAGTAGAAGCCATATTTTATATATGTATATATTAGTTTAATAAACATAGAAAAGAGTTAGAGGTTTCACGGGTAAACTTTGGGTCAGGTTCAATGTAAAGGGGTGTTCCTTAGGAAACTCAGATAGGAGTAATGAGACACTTTGGTAGAACACCCCTTCTTCAATATTGGTACGGCTACCATGGGGTATATAAGCAGGAGAGATTCCTAGCTCAGGGTCGATTGTCATATAGTCTTCAGAGACATAAGATCAAGACCACGGTACGTTGATATTCGAGATCGCTCGCTCGTATATATTTTAATATTATTACTAAGTGTAATAAAGAACAGGTCGGTGCCTGTTATAAATACGGACTTGTGCATTTACAAGCGGAACCGTATAGGACAAGTGTGAATCTGTGTGACCACCTTGTAAAGTACATAATTGTACAAGAGGAACAAAGACAAGTGTGTAAACTTGTAGGGTACATTATTGTACCAGGAGGACAAGTTCGTTCCTGACCCAGGACAAATTTGTTATAGTACAAATTTGTACTAGTGTATATATTTTGATTATAATATTTTATAGATAGTTTATTAAAGATTGCAAAGAGCAGTTGTACATATTTTGGTTCATTGACGTTAATATTTGAATAAAGATTATTTGTTATATGTTTTGTAAATAGAACAATTTTGGATCCAGTATCAAACTGGTAACGGACTCATTCTAGAAACAGACACGCTTACCCTGTGTACACGTTACAGTATAATATTTGAAATAATTTAATGATACTAAACACGATATAAAAAAAACTAGATGTGGGATAATTGCCAATGAGACAACTATCCACAAAAGACTAAAATGACACAAACATTAACAACTATAGGTCACCGTACAGCCATCAACAATGAGCAAAGCCCATACCGCATAGTCAGCTATAAAAAGCCCCGATAAGACAATGTAAAACAATTCAAACGAGAAAACTTACGTCCTTATTTATGAAAAAAAAATTAATGATGCATTTATACAATATTATATGAAAACGATGCATTTATACAATATTACAAAGATTTTTATTGATTCGTAATAATGATTGATAAACTTAAACATTATATCGGCTTAAATCCAAAATTGGAGTTTTAATCTTTCATATTTTAAATTCGAAAGTACTTTTTATTGTAATTTCACCTAGTATAGTTTTAAAACCAATAAGTTTTAAAACTGTTGTCCATGTCACGCGTAACTATTCGGTTTCGTAAATGGTTGAAGACTTATGATGGCCTCTTAATATCTTTTGGTTAGTTTTGAAGTTGGGTTACTGTATCATGGACCTATAACCTCACATCTTCTTCTATTCATCATAAACTGGTTCAAAATCTAAAATAAAAAAAAACAACAAATGTATAGTTTTCTAGAAAAGTAAATGAAAAACAAGAATTACTTTTTGACTGGCTGCCACTTTTGAGTAGAAGTCTTTAGCTATTTGACTAGTGATGCCGCTCATGATATCCCCGGCAGAGTCAAGCATGGACATATGGAGAAAAGATTATATGTGAAACAGAAGCAACGCTTTGTCTTTTTTTTTTATTGTAAAATTATATCGAAAGCTACATGTAGTTTAAAGAGCAGTAACTTTTAAATTTATATTGTAGAAAACTTACGAAAAGTACGCTTTGACGATTACAACCACTTAATTTAGTTAAACAGGCATTTTTTATTTCTCCGGCAGTTAATATATAGTGTAACTTCGTTCAATAACAGGCTCTATCAATCAAATTTTCAGTATTAAAGTGAAACACATATATATTTATTTCGATCTAAACCATGACAATCTTGACCAAAACCATGACGAATTTCTAGACTCTTAACCGAACCATGTCAATCGCTTAACCAAACCATAGCAATTCCGATATCTTGCTTATTCTGCGTTAATTTCGTGTAACAACAATTCCAATATAGATCGTTTGACCTCCAATACAGATTCAAGCATCTTATTTGCTTTTTATCTGCTCGTGTGACTAGAACTGAGGTAAAAGTTTGGGGAAGCAACATAAATTAACCATGTCAAACTTATCCAAACTATGACAAAATCACTGTACTAAACGCTCCTCGATATGACGACCTTACTACCCGTGCAGGTGATCAGACAAGGGAAGGTCCGAATTTTTAAAATAAGTTTATTACATATAAGAATTATGAACAAATTAGATTTTCGAAAACAAATTTCACGGAACACTTATTTATGATCATTTATGACTTTGAACTATGACCTTTTAACCAATTCCCATATAAACAGTTAAAAACGACATGCAAAACCTTGGTAACTTACAAAAAAAAAAATCCGTATCAAATTAGTAAGTCGGATAATACAACCGTACGATTGACAAGATATCCACTCGCAATAACGACTACATAAGGTTACTGTTTTGGTCTTTTGTGGTTCAAAGACATATCGTGGCCAAAAACGGAAAAAATGGTCAAAGATGGTCAAACTGGCGGCACGCAGAGAATTGATACTCTAATTTTAAAATCGATGGTGATCTCTTGTCTAGCAGAATAAAATTTAAAATCAATGAATTTGAGCATTTTTACAGAATGGACATAATATCAATTCATGAGTTTGATTTTTTTGCGGAGTTTCCCTTTAAGCAAATTGTTTCATCTCGAAAGAAATGCATCTTTTCCCGATATTTCACATGTTGACGTCGCGCAAAATAACATTTACGGCAGCAACTTTAAATGTGTCAAAAAGAACGAATTCTTCAATTATTAAGTAAGAAAATTTCTGTCAAAAATCATTACATAGGAAACTTTTATTAAGGTCATATGATATGTGATAAGACTGATAATAAAATACTATTTCAATGTCATGCAAAAAGTGTTTAAAAGAAAGAGTTTAATGTCTGCTTTTTTAGATTAATTCTGCGAATGGTTTTTGTCTGTAAAAACATCAAACAGAGAGATAAAGAAATCGCAACTAATTGAATAAAATGGAGGATTGAAATCGGTACGTCTAAACACCGCTCAGGACCTCCTGAGTGCACTCAGGACAAACAAAGTGCACTCAGGACATGAAATCTATGTTTTAGTGGGTGGTGAAGGTATGCATTTGATAGATAATTTAATTCGTCATCTCATAGTTTTGGTTTCGATAAAATCAATTTTTGTTTTTGTTACCAATTTTGTAAATTAAACAATAAGGTTATAAACAAAGAAACTGGTGACCACTCAATATTTGTTGGACCAATGTACCTTCACTGGGAAGGATCCTTCTTATCCTACCATACATTTCTGTCGCATGTCAAGACACGGCTATCCGAAACAGTTCAAAATATAGACATTCGTATAGGCAGCGATGACGAAGCTGGGTTAACTAAGGCCATTGACGATGTATTTCCAGGAATAAAGCGTCTTCTCTGCAGCAAACACATCAAGGATAATGTTACTGACCATTTGAAGAATAAGATACGCATAAATGACAAAGAGAGGTCGAAAGTAATGTCAGAAATATTTGGTCCTACAGGTTTAGTTAATGCAAGTGACATTTCCGACTACAATTATTTAGCAGATAATTTAAGCTCGAAATATTCTTCCTTTGCCAACTACTTCAACTCTAATCTCCGAGACCGTCTAGAAGAGTATGTCCGTCAGCCGAAAGTGCAGCTTAAAGACCGTTTATGGACAAACAACAATTGCGAGTCCATGAATCATGTATTTAAGAAAGCCGTTGAGTGGAAACCACAACCAATTCCAGACCTTGCAACCAAACTGATGGACATTGTACGTGTACAACTAATCGATTTGAAGCGTTCCCTGTATGGAATGGGAAATTATGAACTTTTCGGTCCGTACAGAAGACATTTCGTATCGTACCAATGTTGGTTTTCGAAAACACAAAAACAGCGAGAAAGACTATTTCGGAAACTGTTGATCGACACAAAAACCATCCAAACCACGACTAAGTCTTCATGCTCAGATTTTGAAGTGCCTAAACCCCAGAAGCTTGCTCGTAAGCCTAACCAAAGGAAAAGACCAAGGACAGCACGCACACAGACAAGATATTAGACTTCTTTTAAAATAGTAAATATTGTCATTGTAAATATTGTACATACAGTCATGTAATTGTCTTCTCTTTAACTATGTGTATTGTTTATTGAGAATAAAATTTGATATTAAGTAAACATTGTTTTTGTTTATTAAGTTGATATGGAGATCGAGAAAAAATAACAAAGAAAAACAAAAATAGAACTTGTTACAGATTTTTTTATTTTTTTTATTTATTCATAAACTTCAGAATACAAAAAAAATTAATTTAGCCGTCAAAATGAAAAATAAACTGAAAAAGAACATCGAATGGGTTATTTAATTTTTTTCCGTAAACAAACAATTCACTATTTTCACAGTGCAGAATTTAAATTTAACTACATTAAACAATCTCATCTATTTTAAACACAACATTGTACAAACAAAACAATTCACAAACATCAATAAAGATAATTCAATTAATTTTGTTGATTGGATAATTCACGGCTCAGTAGTTGTGTAATCAGTGACACGTGCCCTCATTATTTAAAAAAAAATAACATATCTATCTAAGTTCGATTTCAAATTCTACCAAAATTTAATTCTTATATAAGCAGCATGTAACGAACATATACATATATCCTGTGTGCAAATGCGATGACTATAAAGGGTCCTGAGTGCACTTTGTATGTCCTTAGTGCACTCAGGAGGTCCTGAGCGGTGTTTAGACGTACCCGATTGAAATGGAGAATGTGTCAAAGAGACAATAATCCGACCAAATATCAGAAAATGGTGCGTCTAAACACGGCTAAGGACTCCTAAGTGCACTAATGAGTTATAATATGGTACTAAGGACTAAAAGGGGTGCTGTACAATGCAAACACATTTCTAATCTAGATAGATATTGATATTTAATGCATATATTCAAATTTAATCCATAAAAGATCATAAACGATTATAGAACAATGCCGTGCCGGTTTTCTTTCATTTTTCCGAAAATCACTGAACTATTAGACACGTGTCAAATTTCATAACTGATAACACTTTATTACCTTAAAAAATGAAAAAAATAATTATTTGGATAAGAAAATTACCCTGACATTTAAATATATTTACCATAAAAATATGTTTTAAATTTTTAAAATATCATTTAATATGCATCGGTTTATGATTAAATGAAAATATATAGTAAATTGTTAAGCTGTTTTATTTCAGGAAGGAAAATAATGTTTGCATCGAGAAAAATAGCCCCTCTCTTATAAATGCTAAATGGGTGCTTAAATTTGGACACCGATCGAGAGGTTTGACTGCCATAAACAACAGATTACGAATAGCAAACAGTTGATCTACCAATTGATATGTATGAAAGACAACGACGGACACAAATTTATTGCACTGTAAAATTTCAACTACCATTAAGATCGATTTTTCAAATCTCCTTTTCAAATAAGACCTGCATTTTAAAAAAAGATGGGATATCTATTACCCTTTTGGTTTCAAATTGGAATTAAAAATTGCACTTTCCCAAAGAGTTTTAGGTAAAATTCAGAGAATCTTACCTCTTAGAAATTTGACTGAGTGTAAGGATGTTTGGAAATATGTATGAATTTTCTGACATACTTGAAATTGTATATAATAGATTAAAACAAATTCAGTATGTTTACTGTACAAACAAACAACAGACACCAATTGTGTCAGTTATATTGTTTAATTCATTTTTACTGAGAGAAAAATTTGATTAATTGATTATTCAGTGGTTGTTTAAACGTCCAGTGGCAAAAGTTTCATGCATATCAAGTTTTCTTAACTAGTTCTAATTGATTTGAACGAATCAAATTTTCTGACAAAATAATATATTTTGCTCTAAATTAACATATACGATTCTGATAACAATGGATAATATAAGGAACATTTGTAACTTACATAAAAAAAAAGAAATTTTGATTGTTTAATCAGTTGTTTTGTCAGTTCGCTCGTGTCAGTCGGATCAATGATTTTCGGCAATATCAAGGAAAAACCGACACGTTCTATATAATGTTCAACAACTAGTACTCATTTATTGGTGAAATTAACATAATATGTCCTGTTGATAAGTATATATGTACAGAAGTACAAAAATTTGCAGTGAATGTTAACATACAAGAATCAAATACTTTCTGCTATGCTTGTAGTGAATACGAAAACAGCTTACTAATTTTTTAGATATATACATATAAACCCATCAAAGTGAAAAATTATATAACATGAAAATAAAAATACATAGATCATTCATTTATTGCAATCAATTATATCAAACATTTAGTTGAAATAATTTCTAGAACCAGTCACTGTCTATAGATATAATGCGTCGGACATTGTATGCTTAAAAATAAGATTTAGATTTTTTCCTGTATGAAATAAAATTAGTTTAGGGTTTCGCGGAACACAATGTCTCGCCTTCGTTTGCCGTAAACTTGAACTCTCAGGCTGAACTTTAATCAAGACACTATGTTTTGATTGTTAGGAGCTTCAGTCTAAGTTCAGAAATATTAACGGTGCCTATAAAATAGCCGACTTCAATTTAGTTATTTAAATCTGAGCTGGCAAAATAACATATTATCTATTATGCTGGTATCGACAAAACAGCTACAAGTATTGCCTTTAATTACAATGCATATCAATTTTAAATACTATTCTAAATATAATAGCTTTGAGAATCGTGTAAAAAGCGTTCGTTGTTCATTCGTCAATGAATCATTCAAAGTGCGTGTATCGTGTCTTTATCATTCATCGTGCATCGTGCGTGTATCGTGTATTTATCATTCATCGTGCATCGTGCGTGTATCGTGCGTTCATCATTCATCATTCATTTTGCGTTAATCCTTCGTGTAACGCTCATCGCTCATCGTGCGTGTATCGTGTATCGTGCGTGTACCGTGCGTGTATCGTGCATTCACCGTGCGTGTATCGTGCGTGCGTGTATCGTGCGTGCGTGTATCGTGCGTGTGGTCAGTTTGAATTTTAGAAGGTCTGTACTTATCATTCTGTCAACTTGTTTTGATTTTATGAACACGGAATCCTAAAATATGAATACCCAGGTGATTTGTATCCCCTCACGACACTTACCAAAGAAGAAATCCTGGATAATCATAGGTCTGTTCTTTGTTCCTTTGGTATTTCAACCAAAGATGAAGAACTGGATCTTCCATCACTGTATTGGATACCTAAACTACATAAGTGTCCTTACAAACAACGGTATATTGCTGGGTCTTCCAAGTGCTCCACGAAACCCCTTTCTAAATTATTAACATCCATTTTATCAGCAATCAAAGACGGGCTTCAAAGTTATTGTGAAACTGCCTATTCTAGAGGTGGCGTGAATCAGATGTGGATACTTAAAAATTCCAAAGATCTTTTAGAGTACATACAATCTAACTCTCTTTCATCTTGTAACAGTATTAAAACATTTGACTTTTCTACTCTTTACACAAGTATTCCACATTCCAAACTAAAAGACAAATTAAAAGAGTTGGTATTACTTTGCTTCATAAAAAAGAATGGCCAACGTACATTGTAGATACAAGTATCTTGTCTTAGGGAGGGATAAATCATACTTTGTAAAGAACCATTCTGATTCAAACAAAAAATTCTCTGAAATGATATTATCAAGATGCTTGATTTCTTGATTGACAACATATTTGTTACGTTCGGAGGACGTGTTTTTCAACAGACTGTCGGCATCCCAATGGGAACAAACTGTGCCCCTCTACTTGCTGACTTATTTCTTTATTATTATGAGGCTGACTTCATGCAGGAACTTCTTAGGAAGAAAGATAAGAAGTTAGCAATATCCTTTAACTCTACTTTCCGCTATATAGATGACGTTCTTTCACTAAACAATTCAAAATTTGGTGACTATGTGGATCGCATCTATCCCATCGAATTGGAGATAAAGGATACTACAGATACAGTTAAGTCGGCTTCATATCTTGACTTACATCTAGAAATTGACAATGAGGGTCGGTTGAAGACAAAACTTTACGACAAAAGAGATGATTTCAGCTTTCCTATTGTGAACTTTCCATTTCTAAGTAGCAACATTCCAGCAGCACCTGCATACGGGGTATATATCTCCCAATTGATACGATATTCCCGTGCTTGCATTTCCTATCATGATTTTCTTGATAGAGGGTTACTGCTCACAAGGAAGCTATTAAACCAAGAGTTCCAAATGGTGAAGTTGAAATCATCCCTTCGTAAATTTTACGGACGCCATCACGAGTTGGTTGACCGTTATGGAATAACCGTTTCACAAATAATATCGGATATGTTCCTTACGTCGTAACTACAATCCCCTTCCCTTTCATGAATTTGACCTACCGAATTAGACTAATTGCCGGATTTGTAATCACATAAGCAACACGACGGGTGCCGCATGTGGAGCAGGATCTGCTTACCCTTCCGGAGCACCTGAGATCACCCCTAGTTTTTGGTGGGGTTCGTGTTGTTTATTCTTTAGTTTTCTATGTTGTGTCATGTGTACTATTGTTTTTCTGTTTGTCTTTTTCATTTTTAGCCATGGCGTTGTCAGTTTGTTTTAGATTTACGAGTTTGACTGTCCCTTTGGTGTCTTTCGTCCCTCTTGTATAGGTAGCATGTGAGAGTTCTTACACATTTTTGGTAAAACTCACGAAAATTGATGTATGTTATATTGTCGTATTTCAAACTGGCATGTCGGTCTATTTAAATGAAAAAGAAGATATGGTATGATAGCCAATGAGACAACTCTTCACAAGAGAACAAATGGCAAAGAAATTAAAAACTATAGTCACCATACGGTATTCAACATGAACAAAGCCCATACCGCATAGTCAGCTACAATGTATAATTGGTCCCGAAATGACAAATGTAAAATAATTAAAACTAAAAAACTAGCGGCCTAATTAATTTACAAAATAATGAACAAAAACAAATATGTTAAAAAACGACAACCACTGAATTACAAACTCTTGACTTGGGATAGGCAAATACAGAACTTTGTTGGGTTGCACATGTTAGTGGGTCTCCAACTCTCCCCTTAACTTGGACAGTGGTGCAACAAAACAATACGATACATGTACAATCAATAAACAAACAAAGCCTATGATCAACAGCAACAAACATCAACCATTCAATTACAGGCTTCGATTTGAGACATTCACATATAGAATGTGGCGTGGTTAAACATGATTGTTATCGGGCTCCCAACCTTCTCCTAGTCTGGAGTTTAATTTTATGGCATAAATGATTGTTGAACAGCAAAAAAATATAAGCAAAATAATTGATTTGAGTACAAAACTCTCAACCGGAAGATTGACTGTGATTAAGAAATTTCGCTTTTTTCATTTGAACTTTCACAGGGAGTAGGCGCTCGTTTAATTACATTTGTTGGAAGTATAAATCGAAGTATCCGATGCCCATTGATGAGAAAATTCTATGCTACGGGCTTTTTTAAAACAGCTATAAACGGTTATGTGGTAAATAAATGAACACACACATGCCATTACATTTTTCTATAGATAATATGGTGATAATAATGATAATAAAGATGCATTAAAAAAAATTGAACTACATTTTTATATCGGTAAAATCATTTACAAAATGTTGATGATACCATTAAAAGTTTCAGACCAAATGTTTTTGTACTAATTTTCTGATTTCGCCAAACTTAATTAATTGATAAAAATACAAAATGTTATTAGAGACTAAATACAATGTATCTGAAGATGTTCAAGGTAGGTCTTCAAGTTCCGTTTCTAGTGCATCGAACAGTCTACAAAATAATGTTATAGATATTATCAGCTAAATGTATGTTTAAAATTAAAATTTCATAGTAAACATTTGAATTATCTACCTTTCACTAGCAAAATCTTAACATAAGTAAAAGATAAAATATATAACATGTCCTACATCCTTTCACAAAGGCACTGTGCATGTATATTCACATGTGTACGCATGTACTGATTGTTGCTGTCTCATTGGCAATTTAAACATACCACATCTTTTTAATATGTCTTACAAGTTCGATATATACGTAAATGTAATTCTGTTGGACGCCTTCACGTATTACGACCGATTTGCATTTTTGTATATGTGAAACAATGTTTGCATTTTATTCTGAAGTAGATCAAATAAAATAAAATAAATCATTTTTTTCATGTAAAAGGTGTGACCTAAAACGTTGATACAATTTGTTAGAATTGAGCATTACGGATGAAATATATTTTCTCTCAGTAAATATTATTCAAACAAAATAAGAGTTTTAATAATTAAATTCACAAAACCCGTCAATTAAGCATAAGCTATATATATGTATCTTTCATAATATGATTTTAAAAACTTCAAAATACAAATATGATCTTTAAAGTTGAAAATAGGTGTTAATATAAAAAAGATGTGGTATGATTGCCAATGAGACAACTGTTCACAAGAGACCAAAATGACACAGACATTAACAACTATAATAGGTCGCCATACTGCCTTCAACAATGAGCAAAGCCCATACCGCATAGTCAGCTATACAAAGCCCCGATAAGACAATGTAAAACAATTTAATAACCTACTTTGCATTTCTTACCTTGTTATGTCTTTACTTTCTCTCATTTGATCAGTTATTCGTATCATTTCGTTCATTTCATTTCCATTCTGGTTACAAACATCATCTACAGTAACAGATTTGCCTGCCTTTACGCCATATACTTTATCCTTTAGGATAGGGTTAAAACCTTCAAATCATAACACATTACTAGTATGTTAGCCGGTTGTAGTTGATATTGAAGGTATATTCAAAAGAAGATATGGTATGATTGCCAATGAGACAACTCTCCACTAGAGACCAAATGACACAGAAATTACCAACTACAAGGTCATCATACATGTCCGGCTTTCAACTGGTAATGAGCAAATCAAATACTGCATAGTCAGAGTTGTTCATTTTAAGGTAAATATGATAAGACAAAAATATCAAAGGAATCTTGCAGTTTTTGTAGTTGTTGAATATTCTGGCGTTAATTCTTTTTCGAAATCATGAAAATGACCGATCATATATTTATCTTTTTTCATGGGGAGTCCACTGTATGAACACACACCAATAATATTTAATTTTGATGACATTTTAAAGAGCGCTCATTGGAACAATACATTTTCCAGATATTTCAATGGTGTCGAACATTTAATGAAGATCTTGAGAATTCAGGATATTGAAATGTTTAGCACAAAAGTACACATGTGCTTGTACCTGTCATTTAATTATGATATCAGCAGAATCACATTTTTATTAAAATGTAATAACCGTGATGACGTTGGGTGCGTTGTACATACCAAATCTTTTAGTTAAACCATAAGTATCTAATGTACCTGTCTGTATGGAATACTCTTCGCCTTTCACAGCCAGACAAAAATAAATGTCGATTTGTATCCCAAAAATAGGTTGTGGAGTCCTAAAACAAAACGAACAACATCTCCATTTCGTTACAGTTTCAGTATCTCGACTAACTATAGAAATTTCGAATCACATCCAACGTGTTCATATTGTTTAAACCCTTCCGGAGCACCTGAGATCACCCCAAGTTATTGGTGGGGTTCGTGTTGCTTAGTCTTTAGTTTTCTATGCTGTGATTTGTGTACTATTATTTTTCTGTTTCTGTTTTTCTTTTTTAGTCATGGCTTTGTCAGTTTATTTTCGATCTATGAGGTTGGCTTTACCTCTGGTATCTTTCGCCCCTCTTTGATATGAATACATATGTGAATCCTAATATTACTAATTCACTCTTTTCATTTAATGAATTAAAAGTATGTAAGTCAATTAAAAGTGTCACCTGAAACACACGAGTGTAACAATAATATTCACAAAGTTTCGTGGAAGAAAATCAGCTATATGACCTGGCTACGCGTAAACACAAAGTACATGGCAAACACAAACTGTATTACAATGAAGCTTGTTGTCACAAGCATTTAAATTTAATAGAAATAGACACACCTATAGACAAACATCCAAACCATTGTACCATTCTGAACCTAATCATGTATAGCTTTGAACTTTAAAATGCCGTAGTTTGATCGTTTGAATTATTTTATATTTGTCGGAGTCTTTTACAGCTGACTATACGGTATATGTGTTGCTCATTGTTGAAGGCCGTTCAGTGACCTATAGTTGTTAATTTCTGTGTCATTGGTCTCTTGTGAAGAGTTGTCTATTTGGCAATCAAACCACATCTTCTGTTTTATATTAATATAAAAATATTAAAAATTTTCATATTGTAGTAATACCCCATACTTACTCCACATTTTGTAAGGTATAAATCGTTGTATCTCCTTTCTGGAAACTTTCGACACAAGTAAAATCTGTATGTGACAGTGTTGGCATGTTTAATGTAAAATCCCTCAGTGTATCTCTATCAAAATTGAAAATAATATTTTTCCTGGTCTCTCCATCATAACCGCCATTCCATTTACCCTGGAGGGAATCTTTGAATTGACAGGATGCATCTAAAATAATATATAATGATATTTTATATAGAGAGCGTATAATCCTACACTAAGTAGAATAATCATTTTTTTTTTAAATCTTATTTAGTTCTGACTTCCATGCACTTTATCGTAAAGCCAAATTTAGTGTATATGACATAATGAAGAATGCTTATATACATTAACCTGTTTCGTTATATAAAAGTAAGAAAATGAGATGGTTGCCAACGTTACAATGTGACAAATATCAATGTCGTGAATATTCTGGTACCTTTTCCTCAAACAATCCCTCCTAACAGCAGTAAACAGTCAATTATAATTATCAAAACGGTTTTTAAAATAAAGATTCAAATAACTATTTTTATTTATATCCTGTATGAAAGGAGCATTCTCTTTCATGGTAGTATTTTAAATTAGAATAAAATAAACACTTCTCTGTTTATATAAAAAAAAAAAAGGATATGGTAAAATTAACAATGAAACATCTCTTCAAAATAGATCAAATGGCACAGAAATTAACACTTATTGGTAACAGTACAGCCTTCAACAATGAGAAAAGCCCATGACGCCTAGTCAGCTACAATAGGCCAAAAAATTAGTTAAATTTACTGAACACTAAAAACTGTATTTACCTACAGGTGAATAATTCATATACGTATTTTGGTCAATGAGTAACAGATATGGGATAGTTTATAGTTATAAAAAATGTATACATATATTTTGTGATTAAATCACTATGCAGCATCATATTAGATAAAGAGATAGGATATGATTGCCAATGAGAAAACTCTACACCAAAGTTAGAATAAAGTGGATGTAAGCAATAAAGGCAACCGTACGGTATTTAACAATGAGAAAACATACATGGCCAAAAAAGCCCCCTACACAAGCAAAATATGAAACAAGCTAAATTAAATAAAATTAATAGAAAAGAAAAACAATTAACAAAAAACAAATATGACTGACAGAATCGACGACAACATTCGAACAACAGTTGCATAACTTTGGACAGGCACATGACATATGTGGCGATGTTAACCGTGTATTTGAGCGCTCATCCCTCAGATCTATACAGAGAAAAAAACATAGAACAAAAACACAGACAGGACATGGCAGGGTATATATCCATCCATCACCCCTAAAATATTGTAGGTAATTAAAATTAAGGGGATATAAAAAGTAAGAGTATATAAATAAATGCATATATGTTATTAACTAACCTGTATAACTAATTACAAAAATTACAAGCATGCAAAAGAATCCAAACTTAATCATAATGTCCTAATAATGTCTTCCACACGGCTTTTCAATATTTTGGTATAAGTATTTTCAATAAGTTTAAAAATTAATGTATGCCATTATTTTTTCCTTTATTGATTTATATATTAATCGAAATTGATGGTAAAGGTAAAACTTAACTCAAGTTTCTGAACAAGCTGAAATAAAAAAATTAAAACACAAATATTTTGTTGTTGCCAAATCATGCAGTTCTATGGACCGCAAGCGGGAAACAAACACTCTTATTGTTCATTATTTCTCGTGACAATAATCATACCATTGATATAGATTCCACGTCAGCAGGAAGTTTACACTAGATCTGATTGCATATCTTTAATAATCAGTAAATTTAAAACTTTGTAATTAAAAGTTGACGGTGGTTGACAAATAAAAGTAAATCTTAACTTTGACACATAGCATGCATGACAATGGATGTGTATTATACCTATATATATTGAGGTGTCAATTGAAGCAAGAATGTTACTATGTAAAATGTATAGACTAGTTCTTGAATTCATTTTTTATTTTTTTTGTTCACAACTCTTTATGAATAAAACGACGCTAAAATTGTATGTTTCTGTTATCATAACAATTCAATTTGGCATATAGACGTGAATGCTTTTAGGTGGGGGGGGGGGGGGAATTAAGTTAATTAAACTGTAAGGTGTTGACCATTTGATATTCTATGGGTGGATGAGGGTGGGTAGGGCAAGAGGATTTAGAACATGAATTTCTTGGCTTGGGAAGAACTGAAAATAAATAACCTAGCAATATACTTTATAAACATGAATTATTTTCTTCAACCCAAATGCAGAAAACAATTGTGTTCAAAACTATAAAAAAAGAGCATGCGGAGCGATAGATGAAATTAATAGTCAGTCCAAAATGTTAGTGTCTGCATTGCCCCACCCCAACCACACCATTGCCCCAAATAACAAATTGATAACCTCTTTGAACGACTTCATTGGTATATCAAAGTGATGAAGCAGTTTTAAATCTCATAAATTTATTACTATTAAATATCAATTGTTTAACTCACACCATAAAAAAAGAGATTAACTAATAAAAGATATTGGTTGACCAACGTCCAGTGGCAAATATTATGCATATCAAAAATAATGATAAAGTTATATGATTCACTTTTCACTGTTTGTTCTATACTTATTTTAACATGCTACAAACCGTTGATTGTGCGTGTAAGTAAAAAAAAAATGGGAGTGGCCAAATTAAACGTTCGACAGAATTAAATTGCAGTGTTGTGTTACAATTATGTAGCCATGAAGGACAATTTCATTTGACATACTAAACTATGAAAGATCGGCTTTCATTCGACATATGGACATGCAGGTCAAACATAATTATTCAAGCATAATTATATCTATCATATTTGTTCCTTTTTATTAAATTGAAAAAAGGTGACGATGAGCTTATAATACAATAATTCAGGGTACGTCGTGGGTCGTCGTTGGTTGCAAAGATTTCAAAGATCACCGAAATTATCGAAATTACCGCACCAATATTAAACAATTCAAAAGATTTTTACGGAATAATGTAGGTCATAAAAGTTTGTAAACTATAATTGTTACTATACGCTTGATTATCGTCATAGCAAAAACATTATCAAGTATCTATCTCATGTTTTTAGAAAAATTAACAGACGTGACGGGGTGAGAATCAAAATACCTTGAATTCCATTTGAACCAACATTATCAGAAGATTTTTTTCACGAAGAAATAGACCTTAAATGATGGGTTCTGGTCATTTGAAATGTTAACATAATGCAATCTAATAGATTGAACATAATGTGTCATTAAGAGATATATGATACTGAAAAAAAACCTGAAGCCTCAGTCACACATACAGGATTTCTGGACGCAATCTGGACTCGATAGACAGGGCACGACATTCAAAATGTCTCCAGATCATGCTTCTCATTGTTGAAGGCCGCATGTTACATATAATTGCTAACATCCACTATTGACCATTTGAATTTTGGCGAATAGGTCTTGTCTCATTGACAAGCATACAACATCTGCTAATTTTTATAGCGATCGATTCAAATTACACTGTATAGACACCAAAGGGCATTGTTACGATTTTGATTCTTTACAACAGAATATGTTGCGACATTGTTATCCGACTAGAGAATAATGATAACTACATGTATCCTCATGCAGTTATCTGGAATATCTGATCTTTGTCTTGACGGAGCGTTTTAAGTCTGGAACAGAATCCAATGGATCTGGAATGATACAAAACGGTTGATCAAACACCCTTAACTGCTAGGGAGACCCATCCGATTTATCAAGTCGAATATCATAACAATTGTGACTATATCCACAGGCCCTAGACGTATATATATGGACACTATGTTCTTCTAATTGTCAATATTTTATATACTATTGACAGAACGTCTAGTGTCTGTGCTATATCATGACAAATTCTATTGTACCGGATTGTTAAATCATAACAAATTGAATGACCTAAGTCGATTCACCGTTTGCTAACTGTCGGGACTCATTCGGTATTTTATTTTACCAGACGAAAAATACAAATCGCACCAGAATCTGATTTGGAACGGGATACATGTAATCGGGAGACTTCCTGAACAATATCAATCTGATCATTGCCATGATTAAACATTATTATTTTTTTTATAAATAAAGAGCCCCAAATCAAATGATCACGATCCGACTTTTGGCATATTTTTCTCGGGAATTTATGGTCATGTCTAGGACGACTGTAAAAGCCCTGCATTTTTTACTGAATTTGTAAAAATGAAAAACAATTATTATTCAGATTCTACAAAAAATACAGATACATATTACTGAAACATCGACTCGTTTAACATTACAATTTACTACTTATTTTAGTATTTTTTTCCTTTTATTTTTACAATAAATTATTATTGTAGACACCCATTAGATAGATGCTTTTGCACAGCAAATACAGACAGAAATGCACAAATCTGTAAAAAAATAAATAATCCCAAAGCAAATTTTATTTCTATTTTGTCTCCTTATTTTTAAAAGCACGATCTCAGCACACTTAATACTGTTTACCACATTAAGCAGTCGGTCATTTAGTGTACTGCCTTGTAGGAGACTTCTGTAACTAAACACCAAGAAATAATTACAATAGTATGAACACTGTTACTTTATTGTTTACATAGTCCAATATACTTGACTATCCTTTAATAACAGAACATTATAAATTGTTGAAATATCCCCATATCGTAATTAAATCGCCTTCATGACAAAGAAATTTGTGTTCGGAGGGTAATGTATCAATATGTTACACGCGACGTTTAAAATTAAATCAAATTAATAATATAGTACAATTTAATTTGGGGTACAATTTTCAAAATATTGAATGATAATAATTTTTGTCACTCTGCCCTTAACTAAGTGGCGTTATTGCATGTTCTACAAAATAAGAAAATGTTGAGATACTTTTCATGGATATCTTTTGTGTTTTGCTTCTCTACAAATATTTGGACGAAACTAGCAGGTAATTCCTTATAAATTCAGAGAGTTTAAGTGTTAAAATATTTATATAAAAAATATTAGATTTCTGATGAAGACATTTTGATTCAGAGACATTTTTAAATGTTGTTATTGGTGTTGAACTGGCTTTGTTAAACTACATTTATATGTATGTACCTCCAAATCAGTACGTTTTGCCTTTTGAGCCTTTTTTTAGGGTTTAATGTGCTTTTTACGTATCGATCTGATGAGTTAAGTCTTTTCAACTGATTTTGTAAGGATTTTATTATGTTGCACTGTTACACCTCTAACACAGGAACGAAAGGTGAAAGGTGGGGGAGGGGGGGGGGGACACAAGCAAACTTGTTAACCCCCGCCACATTCAAATATTATTTAATTTTGTTTTTTGTTTTTTTGTTTTGAATATGAATCAGGTTGTAAGTTTTCCAGCTTTTCAAGACTGGTTAGGTTCTGCCCATTGTTGAAGGCTGTACGCTGACATACAGTTATCATAACTTCTACGTTGGGTCATGTTTAGACTTATCTCCTTTGCAACTATGCACACTGTCATCTTCTTTTTTTTTTTTATATATATTTGATATCCGAGGTTTGTAAGAATGAACCAATTTAGAATACATAAACTTTTCGATGATCCGTGGTTAATAATCAATTGTCTGCTATGACGTTCAGTGACACATATTTCATGCATATTCGTATAGAGAGTCAATTATTCAGGTGCTTTTTTTTTAAGTAGTGGTCTGGAATTTAGGGGTAAATATTTTGTAAATGATGTATGCTTTGTTAGAGGCAGACTATCACATGTGTCTATCAATTAAGCAATGTATGAAGTCACACGAGCACCACTCAACATGTACCTAAGGAGTTATTTACCATGAACATGAGCATGATTTAATCCAACACGATGACATGAAATGTTTTCACTTCGCGGCCGGATATTGCTGAGTATTCGTACATCTCTCCTAGCAAAATGGGTACCTCTCATCATGGGAAGAGTAGTTATAATGACCATAGTTATACTGCTTAAAAAATCATTTGAACTTTAACATGTAATTAGAAGTTTAGATATGTAGATAACTAAAGTGCTTATTTTGATACGCGCGGAATTACCTTATAAACTTACATTGGGTATATAAATATATCAACCGAGTTTCTGAATTTTGTTTAACAATGTACCTTTTTTCAATTAATTTAGTGCATATGATTTTAACATTTCAAACATATAAATCAGACATTTTAAGGTACATAACATGCAGTGAATTTCAGTACAGATTATAACAATATTTGAACGTTTTACATCGGTAATGATGCTTTTTTTTCAGATGCCCAATGTATGATGCCGTTTGGTGAAGAAGATACCTATGTCAGTGCTTCTACAGGAACAATAGGTGCTAATGTAACACATATACTTGACTACCCATTAACAATACCTAATACACCGAAATCAGATTTTGCATGTCTTGAGAAAAGAGAAGACCGATACGTCCTAAAGTAAGTTCACATCATTTTCTAGAAATAAAAAAAAACCCAACTTGTACGTCTCTCTGACCAAGTTTTAGATGTATACCTCGAATTTAACACCAGCAGTCATCTCAATACCAGAGTCTACGTGAAACGATACAATTTTAATTCTAAAATAATCAATTCCCCTCTCCCTTACCTGAGTAGCAATATACATGTACCTACTTCACCTACACATTTTCCAACTCATTCGTTAATCAAGAGCTTTCAGCTGTTACTTAGACATTGTAAAACGTCACTAATGTCTGAGTAGAAAGTTGAGGACCCATGGGTTATTTCAAAAAATATCTCGTTCTGCATCAAAAAATAAAATCAGAAAATACCAAGACCATGTCGATAAATATTTTGTATCAACTTACCAAATAGTACACAATGGTATTAACGTATAGAATCTAGGAATCTTTTTTTGTATGATAACCCTAAACATGACCCCTCCCGTTAGATTTTTGATAACTTTACTACCCAAATGGAAGGACAAACTAACAATAATCGAAAAAGGACCAAAAGAGAAATACAATATATGTTATGTGCTCGTCATCCTTTCTTTTATAAACGTCAATGGTGTCATACTTAAAGGTTGACTGTGAAAATTTGATAGGTTTTTGTGTGTGTGTGTGGTATTTTTTTTGGTACAGAGTATAATTACATATTTAGTAATGAACCAAATCCAAACTATTGACTATTGACACAATGATGTTTTCATCTTGGACCGAATCAATCACCAACGGCTCGGTGTTTGCAAAGCTGTATGAGCATATAACGAAAATACTTTTTTTTTTCAGAATGGTGATTGAACCTAATATATTCGGGACAATCACGAAGTTTTATATGTGTATAGAGCTGTTTAAGGCCGACAACGTAACATTTTATTATTATTTGGGAACAGGTTAGTAACAAACGTCGTGATTATATTGAATGTGGTGTTTATATTATACATTTGTGATTAGCACCAAATTAAACATATACAAAAAATACAGAAACAGCCAGATTAGCCGACAAGGCTTCGATACTGGAGAATACTGTTCATTACCCTTTTATTAAGTCTTCAAGTTAACCAAAACACTGAATATTTTTCTTTTCAACAAAACATTCCCCAGTTCCAAGCTGACTTTTATTAGTTCAATCTTAGGTGCGTCCATGTTTTTGTAGTTTTTAAGTTGACACATATGTAACCGAAATGTTTCCTTTCCAACATGACACTTCTCATTTCCAATTTGACGTTTGTCATTTACAGCTCAACATTTATCGTTTCAAGTTGCCATTTTCACTGCAAACTCGACAATTTTAGGTTCCAAGTTATCATTTCTCACTTTCAATTTAATATTTCATCCTTTTAACCTGACGTATCAAGTAAGAACTTATCAATGTTAAATTGAAAATGTCAACAATTGAAATAAAAAATGTTGAAAATAAAATGTTCCTATTAGTCAAAATTGACATTGAGCTCACCTCTAGTTACTGATAGTACACTTAGATCGGGAGTTTATGTATTTTGTCTTTTTGATATTTTGTTTTATTCCTTGTGCTGATTTGATAAGTATAGCCCTTTTCAATTAATTTCTAAGTTTGTTGTTTTGTTGCGCTGTTTATTGTATAAGCATAGCTGAAGCCATACGGATACCTAAATTTGATTACATACATATATATCCTCTCTTATTTTGCTAAACAACAACGACATATTTTAACTTCAATCAACATGATTTAGAAATTGGATGATAAAAAGAAATATATATATTTTTCTTTTTTCAAAATTACATGCATATCCTACTTTCATAAAACACACAACTGTTTTTATTGACTATTGACAAACTGATATTCATTGTGACATCTTTATTATGGGAATGTAGTCAAATAAAGAAAATTTTCTTTTAGATTTTGAGGTTTTTGCTCAAGACTATTTGTTAGGCGATTCTGCCGGTGCCACTATTACATTTGAAAAAGTGTGTAACAGGGCATATCCTTACGAGAAACAAACATTTGTTATGTTAGTTAAAGCAGGTACGTTACTATATGTATGTCATGTTAACATGACTGTTTCATGTTACTTTAAATTAGTATGCTAGTTGATTTGGAGAGATTTAAAAAATAATCGGCATAAATAGCATAAATAGCATGAACTGAATAAACGTAAACGCTATCGAAAAAATGGTGCGCTAAATTTTTGTTTAAAGATAAACGCAAGTAAAGGGAACAATTTATTAGGAAGAGCGCTTCTATTTGTAATGAGACTGATAGTATTTTTCCGAAAAAAAAATTCCAGACATTGGACACAAAAGCAAACAAATTCATTCTTTTAAAATTTATTTTGGCTGAGTAAAATGTTTTGACAGTTTTTCAATTAAAATCAGAATTTGTTTCTTTTTTTCTTTTTGTCACTTTTGATTCGTTTATCAGTTCACTTAAAAAATGTTATATGTTCTTATATTAAGTTATTATGACTGCTTCACTTGTTCTGCTGCTTCTTTAGTGAAGTCTATATATATTTAAATATATGAGAGTAACAAAAGGCTTGGTTTTAATAATCCTGTTATATATCCTCATGTGGTTTTCCATCTCTCAAAATTTAATCATATTGCATGTATCGCAAGGATTGACTTTGGTATAGAAATAGGACCATATAGACTTCTTTCTATCACGAAACACAAATAAGAACGCTGTTTTCAAATTTGGTCTCAGGAACAGACGAAAAAGGATTATACATGTACCTATCATTCCATTCCAGATGCTTATTATAATGGATTATTGACAACGAGGTGTCCAGATGATTTATTGGCAATATTCCAGAGTGTAAACATAACCCTGTCTGACGGCACCAAAACGACAAGCTGTCCAGGAAACACGTTAGATGTGTGTGCAAACAGAACAACAGTTAGTTTTGGTTACAATGAGTCATGTTCTTCTCCTGCCAAACAAACATCTCGTATGTATAAAACTCTGTTTCCATATTAAACGTAAAACATATGTATCACTTTTATTGACATAATATTTGATGGGTCATTACGCTGAAGAGTAAAAGAAAATAAAAATATCTAAAAATTCAACATGGATCGGTTTATATTATTAAAAAATACAGAACTCAACAACTCATATGAATACTACTAGAACCACCTTAACAATGTTAAACACCTATAATAATAATCAATTACAAAAACAAAATAATATAAAATACTGAATTAATTTTGTACCTTTTTGTTATGATTTAAAATTATCAAATTATATGATGTCTGTGTTCCTTCTTACCTAAATCTAAACACAAAAATGCTTATAAAGAACTTGATTCTAACGCAGATAATGGAAGCTACAGTTGTTTATTTTATACCACTGTGAACAGCCTTACATATCTAGGACTTTGGAACCAGGACAATACTGTTGACGAACCGAATACATACAGATTTTCTTGCTTTGTAAGTAGTCTGACATTTCATAAATTAGTCGCTAAAGAAATTGAATTATATTTCTCAGTTTAAGGAACTTAAACATCTAAGATCAACCCAAGTATTTATATTAATGGGATTCGTGTTATTTGGTCTTTAGTTTTCTATGTTGTTTCTTGTGTTCTTTTATTTAAGTGTTTGCCGTTTCCTTTTTAGCCATGACAATGTCATTCTATTTTCCATCTTTGAGTTTGAATGTCCATCTGGTATCTTTTGCCCTTCTTTTATTAGTACTTATAGACGACAATGAACATTGTTGTCTGGAAAATCATCGCTTTTACTTGACTAAAGAATAAACAATATTAATATGACGCGCTTGTTTGGCTTTTTGAACAAACCCATGCTCTCACTCTAATAAAATTTGTTTGAACATGCGTATATTGACTTCTTTAGAATAACGAATTTAACATATTTTCATGCACTTAATATATTTCTTTAACTTTAAAACACTTTCAAACTCTTAAATGGTGCACATGATGTTTCTTATTCATTTATAACGACTGTCATGTGTTGCATTCCGAAATTGACATATTTGACCTGGATACGACAACCGTTCATGCTGGCTATTGAAAATCATTCCTCTAAAAAATCACAGTTCCAGCTGTTTGCTTCTTTACAAACAAAAAGGGAGGTCATGGAAGAGCCTACCCAAACGCGTTTACAATTATACTTATCGGACATAGAAATTACCTTAATTGTCCTATTCAGAATCGAAATATTTGATTCAAGCTATACTTTATTGTAGTTTTAACATGCATAGGCATTATATTTGTGTTATTTAAGCCCTCACTATCGCTCGGGCAAACATAATTACAAATATAATGCCTAGCCATGTTAAAACTACAATAAAGTATAGCTTGCATCAATTATTTCTTAAAAATAAAAGTTTAAGAATATGATATGTTTGGTACTTTCATGATAATCTGTATCATGCAATGTAAAAGCAGACCATTCGTTTTTCTTGCACAATTTGCAAACGAATCAAAAAAATATTTAACATAATATATAATTTAAAAGTTTTCTATAACAATATAAGAGATACATGTTAAACAAAGCATACACATAATATCATCAGAAATCGAGGCAAGTTTAAAGTTTTAATTCAAAGAATTAATCAGATATGATCAAACATTGATTGATTGTCATGATTGTGAGCATCAAGAAAAATCGATCTTCAACCGATACATGTATGAAATTGACGTTAACACTGTTACAGGCTTTCAAGAAAGAGGGCGGCACTGTTTATGCTACAGAGACACCTAAGTTTTGTGATACAGCAACAACTGCTACGAATCCAGGACCAGATGGGCTGACAATTGTTTCCTGGGATATTTCAGGTTACTGTAGTTCTTAGATAACTGCAATTTTCTTGTTGATTAGATAGATATAGGAAGATGTGGTGTGAGTGCCAATGAGACAACTCTCCATCCAAATAACAATTTAAAAAGTAAACCATTATAGGTTAAAGTACGGACTTCAACACGCAGCCTAGAGCATATTTAAATAAGACAAAATAATAAGGATCAGCTGCAACTTAATTATTTAGTTTATATGCACCTCGCCAAATGTTAAACACCTAAATAATTTTGCTTCTTTTGTTGTTGTTTATAAATCAAATTTTATACTGCTTCTTTATCATATATTTTGTAAATCTATTGTTAATCTACAGATTAGAACTCAGGCATAGATTTTCTTCCTATGGGAACAGGTTTTCTAAGGCTACATACAGTATTTTTAATTGAAAGTTTCTTGCAATACAACGGTGTTTTACGTGCTGCTTATCAGTGCAAACGATAAATATTCTGTTTTTGAAGATGCCCAGACGTAAGTTAACAGTTGAAAGGAAATGGCAAGTTATTGGTATGTGCATACTGGTTTGAGTATGCGCAGAATAGCTGTTCAATATGGGGTTGTATTCTGTTCAACATTCAATGTTTATTACATGTTTTCATACTTATCCGGAACAAATTGAACTGGACCGATTTCTTAAATCACCGTATTTATCGTCTATCATTAATTTCTATGACACCGTCTGTTTCAATATTTCAACACATGGAAATGGAATTGTAACCTTCTGAGGAATATCGAGACATACCACTGTCAAGTTGTGTTCGTTATATATTCATCGAGATTGCGATTGCAGTCACTTGGTTAAAGCAGTTGAGTCCTGATCAGCATAGGTTGCGTCCAGTGCAATTTTGAGGTCATTAAAGCGCCATAGAAAATAGAGATAATGGGATCGTAGATGAGCAGGAACGGTCTGGTAGATCATTTTAAATCTCATACAGATGACAGTGCTTTTTCCATAGTCAGTTTGTCGTCATTCACTACTACATGTACTAACTGTTTACCGCAGACTAAATAAACCTAGTTCACTGCTGGTGGAGATTTATTTCCCCGATGGTATCACCAGCCCAGTAGTCAGCACTTTTTGTGCTGAATTGAATTATCATTGATTTGGTTATGTTTATAAGTTAACTGTTTACCAAATTTTGAATTTTTGAAATACTACTTTTTTTTACCTCAGGCATAGATTACATTTTTTTTGTACCTTAGCTGGATTTGGCAAAACTTTTAGGAATTTTGGTCCTCAATGCTCTTCAGCTTTGTACTTTATTTGGCCTTTTAAACTTTTTTGGATTCGAGCGTCACTGATGAGTCTTTTGTAGACGAAACGCGCGTCTGGTGTATATACAAAATTTAGTCCTGATATATATAATGGTTTTATTTACAACCACTGGGTCGATGCCACTGCTGGTGGAGATTTATTTCCCCGAGGGTAGTCAGTACTTTTTGTGCTGGGATGAATTATCATTGATATGCTTATGTTTATAAATTAACTGTTACAAAATTATGAATTTTTGCAATACTTAGGCTTTTCTACCTCAGGTATACAATGTAGATTAGTAATACCTTAGCTGGATTTGGCAAAACATTTAGGAATTTTGGTCCTCAATGCTCTTGAACTTCGTTCTTTATTTGGCTTTTTATTTGGATTCGAGCGTCACTGATGAGTCTTTTGTAGACCATTTCTTACTTGTAGGAATCGTCAAGTTTGACACAAGTGACGATAAGATCAAATCATGAGATAACGAAAGGATGAAATGTCCGTGGAGTTACACTCGCCACTGATCCTAATTGTACTTGAATGTAGTCACACATTGTCACATTTTGTGTATGGTGCAGAGCAAATTTGTGTTTGCCATTTTACAACTTTTTGTCATA
Organism: Mytilus trossulus; assembly: GCF_036588685.1. Taxonomy (NCBI): domain Eukaryota; kingdom Metazoa; phylum Mollusca; class Bivalvia; order Mytilida; family Mytilidae; genus Mytilus; species Mytilus trossulus. The sequence continues at coordinate 10,622,393 of NC_086386.1, forward strand.
ATTTTCATAGCGGAAAATTTATTAATGAAAACAGTCAAAACTTTCACATGGCCAATAGTATGTATGTTATCAAATAAAAACACAAATTCAGTTAAATTTATTTTATTTCGATTAGTTATGAATACAATAAAAAATAATTCTGAAAAATTATCAGGTGTTGCTTAACTTTTGGCGAGTAGACAATTCTAATATCTTTCCATTTAAAAAATTAGAATTTTAAGTACAAAGCAATACATTATTTTGTAATCTAATTGAACTGCTTTTAGCTTGATAAATAGGGAAAATGAAGTTGTGTTTTTACAAATTAAGCCGATCTGCCTTGCTTGTCAATGTCAATAAGACAACAATTAGATACATGTCATTGTACGGTCTTTCAATATAAGCAAACAAAACCCTTCAGGTCAGATATAAACTGGCCTAAAATTTCAAAACGCTATACAAGAAACCAACGATATTTTGCATACCAAAACAATCCAACGGAAAAAACATAAAACTGCAAATAAAAAACCAATGACAATCATTAAATCATTAACTTGGAAACAAACACATACAGAGTAAGGATGGATTAACCAGGTCGAATACATTCCCTTTAACCGGTTTGCATCATTGTTTTTTTTTATTCCCTTAGACAATTACAAATTAATAATTCATACAAAAGGTTTGTCCTGCAAAGTTATTCGTACTTGGACAATCGTTAAAAACTCAATAATGGTAACAACTCAGTGAAACATCATTTTTTTTTTGCATTTGGCAACAATTATCTCTCGCAAAAAATTGTTACAATGCTTTCTATCATATTGTGGTATTCTGGTACTCTTCATGTATAAAACATCAGATTTAATGTCCCAATCCGCACTGATATAAATTTCCAATTAATCAATTCACACAACAAAGCAGGTGCCCTCTTCATCGTGATATTAGCTAGCGCATTGTAGGTAGAAATATAGCTGTACTCTACTTGATTCTATGGGTTCGTGTATCATGCATAAGACTTGTACTTTATAAAAGTAATGTTTATACAATTGTACAAATTATAAATTTAATGTTATTATTTTTTCTTCAGAAATCTGTCTGGATGGAATACCAGGTATGTATAGACTCGAGATAAATAAGACCTTAGCAAAGGATACAAAATGTACATATAAATGTGTCACTTTCTGCTCCTTCAGACATTAGAGGTCCTCAATAAGTTCATCTATATCGAGCCATTTCTGCAGCATGATTAGGTTTAATTGTTTTACTAACAAAAGGAGATATATAGAAATAGTAGGGATAACAATTCCAATCCACTCCAGGAAATTACAAACAAATTAAACGTTGCTATTAAACCAGTACAATGAATGAAAGATAGACAATGAATATACATCTTTTAATTAAAAAAAAGTATTCACAAAACAATCGGAACTCCAAGGTAAATTTAAGAATAAAAACGTACATAAAAACTAACGAAATAAGACGAACACAATGGTGCTCTATGACCTGGTTTTATAACTAGATAATTTTTAAACCCCATATTTGATATTGCCGTTATATTGATATTTTCATAGTCCTGCAATTTGATGAAATCAAATATATTCTAATAGATATTTTCTACGGAATAATGCATGTACAGCTATTATTTTTTCGATGTATTTTTAAACTTATGTTTATAAAATGAATTTTTAATTTTGATTTTATTTTTACAATAAATTATGTATTATTTACAGGTAATTTTGACGACACAGTTGACACAGACATTTCGTGGATATATTTCTTGGTAGCTGGACTTGCCATATTGCCACTCCTGATTTGGTTTATATGTTTGTTAACCTTATGTTACAAGAAACATGGATGTATTTGCAAGCGTATTAAAATACCAAAAGTAAAACTACCAACAAAGAGCAAAAAGCGTCTGTCACCAAAACCACCATCTGAACATGAAATTGATGTCAGCAAGGGCGAGATCGTTGGACCAGCGAGGTTCACAGGACCTATTATCGTAGGACCAGACTATAACATGGCTAATTTGTTCCGACCTAAGAAACGAGTCGATGATTTCACAATGTTGAGTGCTATCTTTATTGACAACAAACCATTATATTTACTGGGTGCTCCTAACATAAGACCAATATACAAGGATACATTCGATGACTATATGTTGGGTGGATTACGACGGAGTTATACACAAATAAGTATCGATTCTAGTATCTATGAGCAAAAAGAGGATTGAGATGGGATAATTAAAACAACTGCTTAGAGCTTTTTCCATGCAATTATGACAAAACTTTACACATTTATGAAATCAGATTATTAGTTGGTTATTATTTTTGGTTATCAAATATTACAATTGAGCCATCATTAATTGTTATGACGAGACCCGTAGGCTCATTTTGTATTGCTCATCAGTTCTGGAATAAATCAGCAGACCATCTTTTGATGTAGTTTTTAAGATAAGAAAATCCGTATTGCAACTAAAGTGTGAAACATCCTGAAAGAAAATTCGACAGCAACTATAAAAACTATATGTTTGGTCTAAAAAAATCATTCTATGTAAGACCGAACTGATTTTCAATTAGATATATGACAAAAAGATGTGTAAATGTTTACATCAACCGTGTAATCAGTTTCCACACCGTAAACTAATACGGCAGTTTTTTTAAATAATTTTTATGAAAGAAAAAAATAAACTTATTAAAATTCATATAAGTATAATGTCTTGATAGTTAAAGATTAAATAAGCCTCGTTGATAACAATAAACAAACACGAACACACAGCCAAATACACATACAGTGTTCTTTGTTTATATGTTTAGTTTATAACGTGGGTAACATATCGTCCTAACATCGTTATTGATACTTATTCAAATTTATAAGATTTCAAAGATTGATTGTTTAGAATTAACAATTGTGTTATGTATGTCTGCTTATTCACAAAGTAGTCATTGTTTAATATACCTGTTCATGTTTGCATAATTGATTTATGAATTATGACGCTTATAAATGGCATTCAAAATAAAAATTTAAATGAAAACATTTGAGATATTATTTCTTTTGCAGTCTACTTTAAATGTTTTTTTTTATGTTTAGGTATAAACCTCTATAGTTCATGCATTTTGTGTACTAGTAATTCTAGTTTTAACAGATAAAACTATAGACAGGGACGATATGTCATTAAAGATTAATAAAAAATGTGTCGACAATATTATTTACCTTTGATGAAATTACCTGGTCCAAATAATCAGTGTTAAGCTATTATCATCACTTGTCAGACTTCGTTACCGTACACGATTTATAGTCCATCAGCTGGTAGGGCAAAAAATCAGTTCTGTGTTACACCCCAGGGTACCGCAATTTTTTTGTATAAATTTAAAGAGTAATATCTGAAGAATATTTTAAGAGGTGTTAGACTTTTGAAAAAGTGTCCAAAAGGGGTTAAAAGGGTACTTATTTCAGGGTATATCAACAATTTTGTTTTGCACACTATTACAGAAAAATGTAAAAATAACCAAGTTTTCAGTACTTTACTTTTTATTAAATGGAATACAACACTTTTTATTAAATTGAATACAACATATCTTATTAAAACGCAGGCTAATTTTTAATTATTTTTTAAATCGTAGAGGACCAAGAAAAAAAGGGGGATAGTCAATTTCCAAAAGTCATGATTTTGAATGAAAAGAAGCATATGTACTAATTTTCTTGATAAAATGGTATATTGTTTCACATTAAAACATACAGCATAAAGTATATAAAGGCTGTTGAAAAAAAATTAAAGATAAGAAACAAAAACATAGAGTATTAACGACAAACACAAACATAAGCAACAAGAAATGCACTATTCTGTCACAAATTTATACATCACATTCATGAATTAACTCACATATTAAAACAAACAAAACTGTCAGAGTTTCTAAGTTTCTTTTTTTTTTTTTTAATTTAACAACCGCATCACCACATTTTAAAGTCACACAGAAGGTCAATCCATAGAATCATCAGTTTGGTCAACTGCATCTACCGAATTATCATCTTTTCCATCATCTTCGTCGTCATCGTTAGCAATATCAACGATTTGATAATGCTTGTATCTACAAGCTTTCGAGCATTGACATCCAGCTATCTGTTCAGGATAAACCTTGTTAAACACATGAACATCTTTTTTTGGTACAACCAGCTTTACATGAACAGCACATCAGAATTACCAAAGCATCTAACGCTGGTGGTTGGTCTAGCAAATTGATACTGATCATAGCGCTCTTAACAATCCAATCATAGTTGTTTGGCAACAGACCAGCGTGGTGTTAAAGAGCAGATTTCCAAATCTTCGTCTGAAAGTTTGCTTGTTTAATGTGCTTTTTAACATTACATCTTTCGCATTTTAAAACGTTCTGATCTTTATTTATCGATATTTTTAATTTCGTAGCCATATATAGAACACGAAAACCTCTCGAGTGTTTTGACAACTCTTCGCCAACCTCTTCCAAGTTTTCACCAAGATGGAATAGACCTTCTGAAAACTCCGCATAACGTGTCAAAAAGACGAATGCTTTGCTTTTTTTTCTTTACCAGACAAAACACTTACTGAATCACAACCTGTATTGGCGCGAAATCCTGGAAGTTTTCTACAAAAATTCTCACCCAGTTCTGTGTTACACCCCAGGGTACCGCAATTTTTTTGTATAAATTTAAAGAGTAATATCTGAAGAATATTTTAAGAGGTGTTAGACTTTTGAAAAAGTGTCCAAAAGGGGTTAAAAGGGTACTTATTTCAGGGTATATCAACAATTTTGTTTTGCACACTATTACAGAAAAATGTAAAAATAACCAAGTTTTCAGTACTTTTCAGTACATATCTTATTAAAACGCAGGCTAATTTTTAATTATTTTTTAAATCGTAGAGGACCAAGAAAAAAAAGGGGGATAGTCAATTTCCAAAAGTCATGATTTTGAATGAAAAGAAGCATATGTACTAATTTTCTTGATAAAATGGTATTTTGTTTCACATTAAAACATACAGCATAAAGTATATAAAGGCTGTTGAAAAAAAATTAAAGATAAGAAACAAAAACATAGAGTATTAACGACAAACACAAACATAAGCAACAAGAAATGCACTATTATGTCACAAATTTATACATCACATTCATGAATTAACTCACATATTAAAACAAACAAAACTGTCAGAGTTTCTAAGTTTCTTTTTTTTTTTAATTTAATAACCGCATCACCACATTTTAAAGTCATCCATAGAATCATCATCAGTTTGGTCAACTGCATCTACCGAATTATCATCTTTTCCATCATCTTCGTCGTCATCGTTAGCAATATCAACATCGTTGTTTGTCGATGGAATGACTTAACAATCTAAGGCAATTACTTCATAGCTACAACACAAAATGTTATCAAGCACACCTTTATTGAGTTCGATAGAGTGCACCTTTTCTGAACGCAAACAAAATCACCTTAAATTGTATTTTTTTCATATATATTCCGTTACACATTCACCTTATAAAATGATGTGTCTCACAAAAACATCATGAATCGACAATTAAATGTTTGTTTTCAGTTGCAAATTGATAATTCTTATGTGTGAATACATTGTACATGTTGTATACTGAATCAAAGACGGTAATTTGATGATTTCCGGTATTTCACGAGTATTTGCACGTACATATATTTTATTAAATAATTCATATTTTAGACAATATATAAATACTGCAAATGATTTAAACATTGCATAATGATTAATTCTCAAGTTTAATTAGCTAAAACGGGTAATTGTATCACGAATTTCTTTATGAAAGGTGAAAATATGCCTTAATTTGAACCCAAAAAATCGGATTGTTTGTAATGTAAAAAACATTTCATTTTAAACAAAAAATCTTCCGAGTTACATTTAATATGATAAGTTTTATATCTCTTTTAGTTGTTTAAACCTATACTTTATTTTTTTTAATCGCTTTATATTAAAAATATTAATTACAAATTACTTAGTCGTGATTGCTAAATGAGGGGACCATTAGAAGGAACGTTTTTAATCGTCTTTTGGACACTTTTTTGTTAGTCTAACACCTTGTATTCTATCAATAAGATAATGAAGTTGAATTATATCCAAAAAAATCGCGGTACCCTGGGGTGTAACACAAACTCCTTAACTAGCGCGCTTTTGAAAACTAGCTGATGGACTATTAATCTTTCAAATTTCTCGATCTACATCTGTCTATTTTGACCAAAAGTGTTAAATAACTATTAATATTTCCTCGCCTGTCTAGCAATTTCCAGAAATGAATGGTGAAAAAACTGAGACTGCCAAATGTAAAAAATGGTTAAAGTTGTGAATTAGGGGTTTCAGCTTATGTAAGGACTCGATTATGCCAGTTGTTGTTCATTCGTTTTATTTTGACATTTGATTAGGAACTTTCCGTTTTGAAGTTTCCTCAGAGTTCAGTTATTTTGTGATTTTACTTTTTTTTTATAATAACTTACATATATCCCTTTCTACCTTTTTGTTTATTATTATGATATATAAAAAAACCAATTCAAATGAAGATAGCAGTACACTGTAAATTGACCACTATCCATTCATGACTGGACGTTAAAGTGCATATATAATCAAAACACATAATATTGTCTCAGTTCCGTTTCTACAACAACCAGCAAATAACTAATACATAAGGTACATTTTACAAAGACGCTTATAAAGTCACAATCAATTGAACATGGGTTTGAATTGGGTAAGAAATGAAAAACAGAAAACCAACAAAACAGGAAAATTGGTAAATTTAAAGGCGTTATTTAGATTTTTCTCGAATAAATATCAGGGAAGGAAAATTTCCCAGTAGCTTCGCATGGAAATGCAGAAATAAAAATCAATTTGTGTTTTGCTATAGTCCTGCGCATAAATGAAAAGTCTAGCCTTTTTTATATACAAACAAAGCCAAACACTGGAAGAGTAAAGCCAAGTGTTGGTGATTTAAAGTTAAATAAAGGCAACAGTAGTAAACCGCTGTTCAAAACTCATTGAGATGAAAAAAATAAGCACTGAAGAAATAAAATCAAGCGCATGAGATGTCTCGTCTAGATCTGTAAATATTTAAAAAGTTTGGCCTAGAGATTTAAAATCAACTGTATATAATATAGAAATATTTTCCCTATGTGTATTTAACTTTGTTGATTATGGTTGCATGTTTCTTTTAATGGCTAAGTGTGGTCATCCGTTGATATAGGAATAGATTAAACAACTTAAAAACGGTTGATCAATATACTCGTATAAGTCGTTCACGATCGTATGTAGGCGGCGTCAGACAATATTGTAAATAGAAAAGTGCTGAGTTTAGATTCTTAATTTTTAATGCACGTGTACAAAACTGAAGTTTTATTTTCGGGAAATGCCATATAGAAGATTTATGTCATTAAACTAGGTTCAACCCACCATTTCTTTTCTAAAAATGTCTTGTGCTAAGTCAGTGATGTGGCAGTTGTTTCTATGTATGTTGTATTGACGTTTGTTTTTGTAGCATTACAGTGTTTCTGTTTTTCTCTTATAGTTGATGTGTTTCACCCGGTTTTAGTGCGTGACCCGGATTTGTATTCTCTCAATCGATTTATGACTTTCCAACAGCGATATACTACTGTTGCCTTTATAATGACATTTCTGCGTATGAAAGGTATCATATAATTTAATATATTGCAAGTTCATGTGGCATATGATTTAAGATTTAGAGGGTAACAACAAACTAACAATACCAGTAAATTTTATTTGCAAATTACAGAAGACGACATAACTTGTTTGAACTATTACAGACGTTTTCAAATGTAACAAAATACTATAAAGAAAACTGTAATCTTCAATAGAGGCAAAATATACACAGAGGAGAACCAAAGTCATGAGTCGAAATCCAAGATAAATAGATTGTAACCATGGCATCTTTCTGCGACGTATGACACTCTTCAAATGGTAGTCTGCTCAACGATCGGGAAAAGTATTTAATGTTTATTTAAAATGGGAACAGATGCACAGATACATGTAGCTAGGTTTTATAAGATGGTTCGACAAGAATATTAGCGTTATATGTAAGCAGCCACGTCAGGTGAAAACCGTCATTTTGCAGTGTAAAAATGTCACTTATAGATCCCTCAAAGAGTTTTGCAAGGCTTCTGTAACACACGAATACTTATTCCGATCGGACAGAAAACTATTCAAAGTGAATGTTTTAAGTCAATGCTACTGTAAATCAACCCTGCAACGAGTTTGTTCAAGATGCAGTAACTATTCAAATTTAACTTACGAGGCATACCTTTGTTAAACAGATTCATAATTTGCATTAAAATTTGAAACTGCTAAGTGCAATTTGTAAAGAAATGTACATGAATAAGATAATTGACATATTCATAAAGATTTAATAAATTAAAAAAAACATAAAGTGACAAACTGTTTAATATTTTGTGTCAAGTATAAATATATTTTGCAACAATACCCATCTTTATTGAAAACAGTTTAGAAGAACATAAACCTTGTGCCCAATTTAATGAGAAGAAGAAAGCTATGGACAAATAAGTAGATTTTACATAGTTGATAATGACATAACTGTGTCAATAATTTTATTTAGATGAATAGGGATGGGACATATTATGGCTAAGGTTATACGCCTTAATTCTTATTTATATAGCTTCTGTAATTTCATAGTCGTTAAATCATATTTATTACTTTTATACGACGTCATTCCACACTGACCAGTTTTTTTGTATATTATAAAGTTGGATTCATCTGTAGGATTATGAATACTGTCATACTAGATATTTCTGAAGTATGTGTTTCAATCATATGATCCTACAGTTTCTTCTCTGCGCTATGATTGTAATGTGCATTTCCCAGACAGGTAAATAAATTTATATTCACTAGTTTAATCTCATACCTAGAACTTTTATACTATAAAATAAAAGCCTCTAATGTAAAATAAGGAGAAATAGTAAGATATCCAATGAGTTGAACAATTTAGATAAAAGAAGGTCAACGGTCTGTTGATTGTACAGTACCATAAACGAAATACAAATATAATACACAGCAACAAACGACAACACCTCCTTACTACCGACAGTATGTGTCGGGGTTAACATATTTACTATTTATTTTTACAATTTATTTTAAAATCAATGTTTCAGAGATCGTAGTGTTGGCGACTGGTCTTTAAACTATGGTTATTGTAATGTTCGGACCATTTGAAGGTCACAAAATTACATGGCAAACTGTTTACATTCGTTAAAGACTGTAAGCTGACCTTATTTGGGTTGGTTTGTAGTTGCATTGAAAATTATGAAGTTTAATATTTTCAAATCGTTTAAAAAAATTATTAACAACAATGACATGTCTTAATCAAAATTTCAAAGTGTATCCTATATATTTGTAGACCCCTTTCACGAACTAGTAATCGACTGTAATCTCTGAAAGTATGGACGATGATATATTTGTCTAGTATATTGAGATGCTATTCAACGAGTTCTACATGTGTATTTCAATTAAAGTTCAAAATATCGACCAATCGTGTACTTAGCCTTAATAAAAGATAATAATAATATGATATTTGCACCAACATAAGTGTAACATGATGTTAAAGAAATGATTTCGGACTCCTTGCGACTGCTTTTTCTTCAAGCGTTCTTTTAAATATCTCTTTTCTTATTTTGTGTATATTAAATATGTCGTGTATAATTACAGAGGCCACGTGTGACCTACCATTTTACTACGATGACGAATATGAAATTGCAGGCAGAGATAAACTCCATCTGAATTCTACCATAATAGTAGACTATCCATTATCAATTCCGGGTACAAATCGAAGAAACTTTGGTTGTATAGAAAAACAGGGTGACATATACCTACTCAAGTAATTTATTATTTTTTACTATTTTATACTTTATAAAACGGAACGTTCACACAAACTGCTATAAACCTTAAAGAAGAAATGACGTATAAAATAGCATTTCAAATGACAGTCAAATGGTTTGCGAAGGAGATGGGGGAGAGGGGGTGGTATTTTCGAATCAGACATTCCAATGTTATTAAAAATAAAGTCGTGTTGAGGTTTAAACTGTTTACATAATAAGCACAATTAATCATTTGGTATATTTTCCTTTATAAATTAAAACTATTGAATTATTATTTTTACATCATTCGAGACCATGGAGTCTTGGTTTTAAAGCAAACATGTTATGTTGGTTAGTAATTTATACTGAACCTTCAAATTATCCTTTCTAATTCAGACATTGTATTTACAGAGGAACAGAGGATGTAGTTATTTTCGGCCAACCTACAAAGCTTTATATGTGTTTAGAGATCCACCAAGTGAGCAATGCTACATATTACTACTACTACAAGACAGGTGAGTGCACTTGTGACAGTACCGAACTTCATGCTTATCAAATACATAGATATATGAAGATATGGTATGAGTGCCAATGAGACAACTACACATCAATAAATATTGACAAAAAACAGTACATAAAAAGAGTGTGCAATAGTGATATAGATACGTTATTAGAGAAATAAAACATCTCAAGAACAACTCATTACTGCTAACCTTCAAGCATTAAAAAACGAAATGCTAAACCTTCGCTTGAGCTTCAACACAACACAGCGAGAGCCATAAATTGATACAAACAAACCGAAAACAGCAATACACCACAATAGAAGAAAAACGATTTGTGGTCTATTCATAATTTGAACAATAGTCGGATTTATATAGGAGGTCAATACATTATATGCATCCACAATCAGCTTTAATATGATAAACACAATTTGAAGAAAAAAGTAAACGTTTATATGGGCAAAATCTTAATATATTTATAAAATTTGTAATTTGCCTTGCCATGTTTCTATTAACAAAGCTACTGTTTATTGAATTATAAATTAATACAATAGGTTATGACGTGTTTCTACACGATTATTTATTTGGATTAAAGACTGGAGAACCTACTTTTGATGAAGTTTGTACCGAGACAACCGACGAAAAAGCTTTCATCATGATTGCAAAGAAAGGTTAGAGTATTCTATTCTTTGAAATGATATTGTATCATTAAAATAAAATAAAACAGAACAAATGGATCTTAATTGTAATTAGAAGGACCCTCCATAAAACAAAAACACCTAGTTCAAATGAGGTTATTCCAAGCTAAGAAATGCATTTGCATTTGAAGGAAAATCTTGAATTGAACATAAATGTCATCTTAAGATAATACAAACAAAATTGCGGCGGAAATTAAACAAGCTCAATAGAAGCGAGGACAGGTGCCTAAACAGAGGGCATTTTTATGAGTCATGAAGCACCCTCCATGCGAGTCCAGAATCAGTAAAAATGTTGCAAACGACAATTCATTATTGTAACTTTAGTGTCGAAGGCAGTTGTTTATCATCATAACTCTGTTTTTATATAAGGATCTACCTCTTCTAATGAAGTTGGTAGATTATAAACATGCACAAGTGTAACGTACAAAAATGTATTAATAAAAATATGTGAACGCAATACGATGAAGTAGAGTGTCTATTACTGCTGAGAAAAAAAGTCATCAATTGACATTTAAAAAATTGAACAACTTTCGATAGTTTCGATAGATATATTTTAGATTGAAATTGTTTAACCGAGACAATATTGTCAGATTTGATGCAAAATTTCTAGATTCCGTACGTTCTTTAATCTCAGGTTTATTGATGTACATAGCTTGTTATTACTCACTAAAAGAGAAACCAAAGACTTTTATTTTGGTTTTTAGTGTGTTTTGTTTTAATTCTGATCACATGAGTACACACTCAGTAGGATACATACTTATAATCCATTGACAAACCGACTGTCTGTTGAAAAAATAATCGGTCAATTAAAGGATTATGTTGTCTATACAAACATAAGTTCACAAAGAAGAGGTTATATGTATCTAAACATTAAGTCCAAGTACTTCAAATCTTTCAATACTTTGTACTTGGATTTAACATACATAAAGAAAATACAAAACTAAGAAAGCAATGAAGTTGTTTAAGTTGATATATTGAAAAAGAAGATGTGGTATGATTCCCAATGAGACAACTATCCACAAAAGACCAAAATAACACAAACATATGCCTTTTCTGCTTCTTTATTAATATTTTGTTTAATTTTATTGTGATTGAAATATATTATATCGCAATGTTGACTGATGTCCACTGTTTGTGACATTTTTACCCATTGTGTCTGTTTGTGTTGTTCACGCATCGTTGCCAATACAATGGAATTTGATACGACTGTCATAAAGGTGAACGGCATAGCTAACCAGGCGAAATCCATCATTTTATACGTAAATTGCTGTACCAAGTCAGGAATATGACAGTTGTTATTCATTTGTTTGAGCTTTTGATTTTTCAATTTGATAAGGGACTTTACGTTTTGAATTTTCCTCGGAATTCATTTTTTTTGTGATTTTACTTTTTTTGATTACTAGTATGTTATATTTTGATGACCTCAAAGAAAATCTTTGTTTAATGAGATGATGTATGCAATAGAGAATAGAAGTGTAACGAATATAAACATTACAAATTAGATTTGTGCAAAATGTGTAAAGAATGGGATTGAAAATCTTACAATAGACATCCAGTGTTAACCCGGTAGATTTTCATTGACGTTGTAGGGATTCATAGGTATATGTTTGATTCCATGTATGCTGTTATATCAGAGTTCTTTAGTTGGACATTCCAAATAATGATGTTTGCGTATGCACTCCTTATTGTTAGATGATGAGATAAAGTTGTAATGATCCAAATGTCGTCTCTATTAACATAGTCGACGTAAAAACTGAAAAATATGTTCCAGCACTATAAAATTTGTTCCAGAACTAATTTTGTAACCAAGTGTGAAATAAGTTCCGGAACAAATATCACAGTACCATGAGTTTTGTTACTCTATTAATATTTAAAAAGAAAGTGAAATAAGTTCCTGTGATATTAGTTTTGAACGAAGGTACCTTATAGAAGTCAATGAAAATGTTCTGTTCAAACCTATTTCACAGAAAATAAGTTATGTGCTTGCATGGGGTACATTTGCAATTGAAGGCATGACTGTAGGAAGATAAGAAATAAAAGCGATTACAATGTATCATAATTTGTATCTATGTTTTATCATTTATATATGTGTTATTCGACCTCCTTGTTCCCTGTTAATCTTTCATGGGTGTTCTAGGCATACATGTACTTAGTTATGGTCATTGCACAGTTTTAAAGTGTGTGTCTTTTGTTTCTTTATGTCTATTTATATAATTGATCGTTCACTTTGTTCTTTTAAAAAAAGTAAAAATGTTCATCTTTAACCGCTATAATACTTTTTTTTCAGAAAGACTTTTATTATTATTTCTAATTCTACTTTTTCCTGGGTCATAAGTGTCATTTTTAGTATTATTAATTGAGTATGTCATTAAACTTTTGCTTTACTCCGCTATATCCAAATTGGATGTTTACACTTTCTATTTATTGAATTATCAATATAATACATGTTTTTTATAATGACTTTAAACTTACTGATGACAAGTGCTCAGTATATAAGATAACTTGTTTAAACAGTGGAACATATTTCACAGACAAGGAACTAATTTCACCAGGTGAGGAACAAATTTCACAAATCCAGAACTTATTTCACCAGGTAAGGAACAAATCTCACAAACATGGAACTTATTTCATTAGGTAAGGAACAAATTTCACCAACCCAGAACTTATTTCACCAGGTAAAGTGTGGAACTTATTTCATAGAGATGGAACAAATTATATAGAAATTGTCTGTGAAAAAAGTTCTCCCAGAACATATTTCCTGTGCAATTAGTTCCACTGGAACTTTTTTCACAGGAACAAATTTTGGCTCACATATACATCTAACAAAATATTTAATTGCCAATGACTGTTGTTTGTTAGTGTGGTTCGTAGTGTTTCTTATTTCTCGTTTGATTGGACCGTTGGTGTTTGAAATGTTTCACACAAGTTAATTTTTGGACCCTATATAGCCTGCTGTTTGGTGTGAGCCAATCATTCGTGTTGAAGGTCAAACTTTGAACTATAAGGATTTACTTTTACTACTTGGACAGAAAGTTGTCTCATTGACACTTATATTACATCTTCGAATATTTATTGATCTGTAGTTGTCATTTAACAAATTTAACTTGAACTATAATTTCTTAAGATTCGTATGATGAAGGTCTACTGAACACAACATGTCCACAAGATATATTGGCTGTATTTGACAACGTGAATATTACGAGCTCTACTGGTACTAAAACAACTGGGTGTCCAGGAACAACAGTAGATGCTTGTACAGACAGGACTACAGTAGCATTAACATACAATAGCACTTGCGCTCCAGCAAAACTGACATCAGGTATGGAGCTACTTTGACTATTTCTATTTTTATCTTTGTAATAATAAACCGATATATGTAACCAAAACAGAAGATGCAATTTAGATGGAAAGCATTTAATATTCCAAGTAAACCCTATTTCTTTAAGAATTATATTGTTTAAATATTTCTCTGCATATCACAATTATCCTTTTAATAATATTCATGGTGCATTAGATTGAATGCCTGTTTCTTTTGATAACAATTATAAAAAAGAAGATGTGATATGATTGCCAATGAGACAACTGTCCACAAGATACCAAAATGACACAGACATTAACAACTATAGGTCACCGTACGGCCTTCAACAATGAGCAAAGCCCATACCGCATAGTCAGCTATAAAAGGCACCGAAAAGACAATGTAAAACAATTCAAACGAATCAGAATGTCGAAATGTTCTATTGTAATGATTATTTGTGTATTTCTCTGACCGTTATGTTCTTGCATTTATATGTACTGTAGTCCTGTCATGTAATTTAATCATTTAAGTGTTATATTATATTACGCCATAACAGCGGGAGGTTTTGCTAGCCGCAAAACCAGGTTCAACCCACCATTTTCTATTAAAAAGTCCAGTAACAATTAAGGAAAATGGCAGATGTTATCTTATAGTTCGTTTTCGTTTGTTTTGAATTGTCGTTTTGGCTTTTTGATGCACTTCAGTGATTCTGTTGTTTCGTTGCGTTTCTCTTAAAATTGGTGTGTTGACCTCAATTTAAGTTTGTAACCAGTCTTTTTTTTAATCGATTCATAGATATAGGAAGATGTGGTGTGAGTGCCAATCAAAATAAAAATTTAAAAAGTAAACCATTATGATAAAGTACGGCCTTCAACACGGAGCCGTGGCTCACACCGAGCAACAAGCTATAAAGGGCCCCAAAATTACTAGTGTAATTTGATGACTTTCGAACAGCGTTATACTACTGCTGCCTTTATTTGAGATTTTATGTTTGTTCTTGCAACAGTATCAAATAAACACTGTTCCTGTTAGATATGATACAGTTATAGACGTTGTCATGGGGGAATCAGAAATCGGTTCATTGTCGACCCAAAACACTTTATCAACTTTTATTAACAGGAGACGGGAAGTACAGTTGTTTATTCTCAATCATATTGGGATCTGAAACATATCTAGGTGTTTGGAATCAGGATACGACGGTTGATGACAGCAATACATTCAGATTCTCTTGCTTTGTATGTATGAATTCTAATAAGTTTCTTTCTACAATTTATTTACCTCTAAGAAACAACAGAAAATTAAAACTAGACATTCGAACCTACAATGGAGGCAAACATATTGAATTATAAACCGTTGTACAGTACATAAAGTGTTAGGTGTCTATTGTAAATAGTAAGGCTTCATATTGCACTTTGTAAATACAGCTGTTTCTCAAACCACGTCTCTTTTGGGAAGATATATAATGTTCATAGATATATTTGATTTGTTTAAACTCTAACAAGTTCGGGGCATATAAAGAGTAAAAATATACCATACAGCCCCATGTTTTGACCTTTGAATATAAAAGTAGTACATATCAACTTTCCATTTTAGAATATCATTTTTCACGAAACTTTATTATTGTAATAGTGTCACTGTTTTAGCCGCAAAGGAAGTTCCTATGATAAATACCATTGTCTATATTTACGGAAATGCAACCTAAAGTTGAAAATAAGAACCTTGAGTTTGAGACTGTATACGACACCGTTTTGTAGAAATATGGTTATTTTAAAAAGTAATACAAAGTGTAATAACATATACCAGATTTATAAGTTAGTACATTCATCAGTTACTCTAAAATCAAAACAGTTTGAAGGTTGAAGATTGAAGATTACATACAAAACGTTTTACAAAATCTGGCTAATGATAAAATGGCTAAGAGGTAGATAAATGTTCGTTTTTGTATGATTTCAACATGTTATGTATTTTACGAACTGAAATATCCCACAAAGTAGATGATACCATATTTATGTTCATGCAGTGTAACTGAATTAATGGATCTTTTGCAATGGATTTACCTTTTGAGAAAGATATAAGCAAAATAACGAATAGATCAATTTCACTATTCAAAAATGGTGTAAGACCAACTGCGGATAAAAAGAAGCCCTAACTCAAATTAATTTTGACCCTACCTTTGTTATACCTTTTTTCACATACATGCATATTTTCAACATTTAATGGAAATCGACCACACTGATAAATCTTTTTGTTATAACTTATGTTACAGTTGAATTTTTTTTTATTCAGGCATACTCATTAACAGGGGATGTTTTGTACGCGACAGAAACGCCGACAGCATGTACGAGTACAACAACGTCTACTGATCTTGGATCAGCAACGAAAGGTGCTACTATTGTAGCATGGAATATTATTTGTAAGTATCAGGGTAGACAAAATGTATGTGTCATCATCGCTTCAAGTGTCTTTATAAATTGTATAGTAGTTGCTATAGTTGTCAAAAAGTATATGTAAGTAAGGACTTCGACATAAGACAGCGGCAAATGATACCAAAAGGACACCGACACTCATAAGTCTAAATACTATGAATGAGTACAAAGAAAAAGATCAATGACAATCACCAGTACACAAAACACAACATAGAGACTGGGCAACAAGAACCCAACCACACACAAAGGGGGGGGGGGGGAGGGGAGGATATTAAATGCCCCAGGGGATATTAAAATCCTGAACCACATGTCGGAACACAAAGATACAACTAAAAATAATAAATGACGAGTTAGCAGCTTACAAACAAATAGCTTAAATCTGACGAAATTGTTAGGGTCCTCATTTTAACTTTTTTGTTTTGCCAGATAAACATTTAGTTTTGCAGCATCTTATATGTTTATCGCATTTCTATAGAATAATATTAGTTGTATTATATGCAATGGTCCTTACATTTCTAACCTTTATGACATCGATTTTAACTTTCCAGTAGCCTTGTGTGTAAATTTAAACAACATGTTGTTCTTTGATGTAGGTATATTCTGATTTAAATTATATATTTGCAGTGAGGTGTCCTGATAGAGTTATACTGCCAGGTAATTTTTCTGACATTATAATTTGTAAACGATTAAGTTGCTGTTTCTTACAGTCATTGAAGTTAAACCTGTTTTCTTGCAAGTGAATATGGCATATTCAAGTGTGTATACTAGACTTATCGATGTTGTTTTTACACAATTGAGTATTATTTTCACAACGACAGTTCTTCATACTGCCTTCATGAATGGATTAAGACTTTAGAAATATTTGATTTGTTGTGTCGTTAAGTTGCAGTCAGCTTGTGTACGTTTAACACACATCTCCGTTTAGTGTGAAGATAAATTTATTAGAAAAGCACTGTAAACAATTCTAAAATATAAAACAAACAAATAACAAAAAAAAAGTAACACAAATACCGAAAAAAGAAGTCCATAAAAACTGACAAAATCAAACGACGGACTTAAAAACTATCTGATTGTTTAAATGGAGGTCATACTTGTTTAAGTAGAAACATCTATAATATTTGCAGTTATTACATTCTAATTTTGTTTCTTTATAAGGTATTGTACTTTTTACATTATTGCAATGCACCTTAACGTGATGTACGTCTTCATTTTGTAGTTGTACCCGAGTCACCGGTGGATTTAACTTGGTTACATTATCTGGCTAGTGGACTTGGAATTATATTTTTCATTATCTTGATTTGCATTCTTACTTGTTGTCTCTATAAGAAGTATGGTTGTGTTTGCTTACGCAGAAAGCCCTTAAAGATAAGAATTCCAGCTATCAAATGGAAGATAAATAGGCACAAAATGAAAAGACAGGAATCACAGACAGGTTTCATGAATGGAGATGAAAAAAATACAATGTCATCTTCTTTAGCAAGTCGAAATTTGTCTAATTCTTCCGAATCCGATCTTCCTGATGTGTTCAAACCAAAGCAGTCAATCCATGACTTAACCATGATGTCTGCTATTTTTAAAGAAAGAAAAATCCCAATTATAATGATGACCCCTAAAGTTGGGCCTATGTATTCTGATACAATTGACGATTATCTTAGGTCTGGTCGAAGCTATTCGCAGACTAGTTTATTCCGACTTGATTCTGGGGTATTTGATGAGGATTTAGACATGGAATAAGCATTAACAGAAAGTATTGATTCATAAATATCTCATCTACATCGTTATTAGATATAGGACGAAGTCGTATAAGTGCCAATCAGACAACTCTCCATCCAAATCACAATTCATAAAAACAATCATTATATATCAAGGTACGGTATTCAACACGGAGCATTGACACACAGCGAACAGCAATCTTAAAAACGCCTTATTCATTGCTAGTGGTCTATAATACCAATGAACTTTATTTCAATTTGTTATATTTCACTTACATGCTGGAATTTATTTACAAAACAAAGAGCATAGACGGACAATTATGAAGTTAAGAAAGCCATGAAAAAAGTAAACCGATCGAATGTTTAGTTGTAGTACATGTATCATGATTGTATTAGTTTGTGTTCATCATTTAATAAGGCAAATATTTTAAAAGGGTACGATGTTTTGATAATGTAACGACAAAATTAGTATACGATGACTAGTGTTTGTTAAACCAGAAATAAATGTAGTTCCATAATAGGTTTATATATTTATAATGTACAAGTATGTTCATCTAAGTCAAATAAAAATATATAAAATGTTTTTGTGTTAGATTGAGAAAATTAATTAAGAACAGTCATATACTTACATCTAAACCTCTTGTTTGTTTGTATAATCATATCTTTATGACAGAAATGTATAGATGTGATATGAATATAATTTAAATAAATTTAGGAATTTTGTTATTGCTTGAAAAAGATGATATATGAGATGAAAGCAAATGTATTATCTTTACGGAAATAATAAATTTTAAAGTGTAAGAAACAGTTATAGATATCACAAACAAAACTATACATTTAAATTAATTTATCGACAAAATCAATGATTCGTGTCTGATTTATTGGTTAAACCACGACCACAATACAAAGCTAACGTGTGAATGAATGGGTGGGTTTAAGTGTAATTAGAAATCGATGAACTCATGTTAAAAACGCACAGGAGATGTTATCATTTCAACCCCCATAGAGACTGAATGCAAATGGTAATATGTGGTTATAGAAAATAGACTCTTAATTGTTCTAATGAATTCTTATACAAATTAATATAAGTGTATTTCTACTTGATCAACAATAACGGTTCTGTATGAATTTTCCAACTGCCTTTTACTTTTTATCTTTGAATATCTTGAAGGTCTTAATTTTCCCATATTCGTTACTCACAGAAATTTAACATCTGGTGACATAACATTGCAAGATTATAAATAATGTTTTAAAAGATTTGGATATAAGAAATGCAAGATGTTCTTTTATGATATACTACGTTTTGGGTTTCCGTTACTGTCAATAGCAGGTAAGTGATTAAAAGGATGCCCAACACAGTATATATATATTAATTTAATTACTTCGGGAAGGGTAGAAAATCGAACCTGTCGATGTCGAAATCTATAAGTATGATTTAACAATGTTAAACGGTATTGCGTTTCCGTCACAACTGCTGAAGTATTAGTCCTGGTTTTATTAATTCATAAAATATGTATAGTACACAGAATTGGAGAGAAAGAATTATAAAAGATAAAACAAATTATTTTTCTGATTGACTTTTTGTGACTTATATGACAAATTACGATTTTCGTTTCAGTAGTCGCACATATAAATGTTATGATTCCTCGAACGCTTCTTCAGTAAAAAAGTTTTTGAACATCAGATCGCAAATTAATGGCATTAATCTTCATAAACAATACTGGTGTCTTCTCATACTTTGTCGACAAGAAGACATCTATTACCTTGATTTTCCTTTGTCCTTAGATATGAATTGAAATTCTAATGCTGGTGAAGTTTGCAGGCAGATTGTGTATGCTTTCTCTGTTTGATATAGTAAATATGATTAGCACAACATTGAATCAACAGTTTGAGTTCTCTGTTCACGCAATTTATTAATAAATGAATTATTCAGTAATTGATTTCATCGTTCTTTTCATTTAAACGTCATAGACTGTTTGCTTTTTGATTACACTTGAAGCTTTTAGATGTAAGCATGAACGAATTACAACGTTAATGTTTCTTCTAAAATATATAGTTATATATATACGGTATGAGATTTTCTGTAAAAACCTATGCTTTTTAAAAAGTAGATTGAAATCGGATTATATTAACTTCATAAAGAGAGACAGTAATGTCGAACATTTGAAAGATATTTACAAAAACAATGTTGATGAAAAAGGAAACTTAAAGGTCACAAGGTATACTGCTGTTATTGCTTCTTATGAAAAATCTTTAGTTGCGGTATTCACCAACATTTGTTGGCGATGCGCACCAACACACCAAAATGATACCAATAGAAAAGTATGTAGTTCAGTGGTTGTCGTAGGTTCATGTCTGACATTTTTGTTTTTCGTAAACTGTTTGTAATAAATCAGGACGTGATCTTTCTCAAATAAATGGTTTCATATTTTTCATGTCGAGACCTTTTAAAGCCGATATTGCGGTACGGATTTGTTTTCGAATAGAACGCCGTAGAATGTCGTAGAATTACTTCACATCATCAACTTTGATGGATACTTGATTTATTTGCATTTATACCACATCTCCTTTTTATAATAGTAGAAAAATAAATAGACGTGATGTCAGCATTTCTAAACAAGACAACTGTACGACGTTTCAATAATAAAACAAATAAAAAATGTGCAACAATTCAAATGGCAAAACTATAGACTATACCTATGACAAAACAATTAACGTAAAACAAGTATGACAGACATGACAAAAAATAGTCTTTGGGTAGTTAAATCATTACATAATTATGTAATCGCTGTTCCATGACCCAGTTGTGGTAATATAAGAAATTGTTAGAATAACAAAGCAACGATAATATATGCCAAAGAAATATGCAACTTATAAATCGAAGTCAAAATGATAACGCCATGGCAAAAAGAAAAGAAAAGAAACACGAATAATAGGAAAAACTTCTACAAAGACTGAGCAACATGATCCCCACCAAAAACTGAGAGATGATATTAGGTACTCTGGAGAGGTAAATAAAATGAGTTCTAGATAATAAGCTTGATCCAAGTTTTTAGCACCACATATTAGCTGATTTATAAGTGATTCATATATAATCCTAGGACAACATGTACATCAAATCATCGGTCGTTTAGGTTTGTAACGAAATGTGAGCTAATAAAATTTGATTTTAACATGTTTGTTGATGACAAAGAAAAGACCATACTGGTTCCGGTATAAACAGCTACATTGACATATTAAAAAAACCCAAGACGAGCAAGACTTAAATTTAAAGCAAGATCAACATGAATACATATTAAACAGAACTAGAGGCATCTCAGGTAATTCAGATTGATAAGGAGATCATGTCCAACATGGAGCTACCTCAACATTGTTAATAACACTTCCCTGCGAAATGTGTTATCGAAAGGTCCGAAATATCGTGAGCGCTAATCCATCAATTGGATATACAACTTTAGGATTGTGCCAGGCAATGGGCTAAGCGCCAGAAAGAAGACGTAGACACTTTTCCGAATGGATACAGCGGTGATGTCGTTGCTACAGGTCAGAATTAAGAAACTGAATAAGTCTACGTCAATCTTCAAGACCCAAAGGTTGCAAAACACTTACCTTACCTCCATGACAAATATGTTGTTGTCCCCGCAGTTAAAGCCCAAACATCATCGTTTTTGTTGTGTGTAAAACTCATAACATTAACTGCTTGATCAACGAATTAGGTATTGACACTTCACTTGGAAACATATACCCTCACGACATTTACCGAAGAAGAAATCCTGGATAATCATAGGTCCGTGCTATGTTCCTTTGGAATTGCAACCTAAGACGAAGAACTAGATCTTCCATCTGTGTATTTGATACATAAACTACATAAGTGTTCTAACAAACAACGGTATATCGCTCCACGAAACCTTTTTCTAAATTATCAAAATTTATTTTATAAGCAATCAAAGACGGGCTTCAAAGTTATTGTGAAACTGCTTTTTCTAAAAGTGGCTTGAATTAGATGTGGATACTTTAAAATACCAAAGATCTTATAGGGTACATACAATCTAACTCTCTTTCATCTTGCAAGAGTATTTAAACTTTTGACTTTCTAGACTTTACACTAGTGTTCCTCATTCCAAACTAAAAGATAAATTAAAAGATTTGGTACTGATGTGTTTCATAAAAAACGAATGGCCAACGTAGATACAATTATCTTGTCTTGGGGAGGGATAAATCCTACTGTGTAAAGGATCACTCTGATTCAAACAAAAAATTCTCTGAAACTGACATTATCAAGATGCTTGATTTTTTTATTGACAACATATTTGTTACGTTCGGAGTACGTGCTTTTCAACAGACTGTCGACATTCCAATGGGAATAATTGTGCCCCTCTACTTTGCCGATTTTTTTTTTTATAATTATGAGGTTAACTTCATACAGGAACTTTTTAGAAAGAAAGATAACAAGTTAGCAATATCCTTTAACCCTACTTTCCGCTATATAGATGACATTCTTTCAACAAATGATTCAAAATTTGGGAACTATGTTGAATGCGTCTATCCCATCGAACTAGAGATAAAGGATATAACAGATACAATTCAGTTGGCCTCTAATCTTGACTTTCATCGACATCTCGAAATTGACAATGAGGGTCGGTTGAAAACAAAACTTTGCAACAAAAGAGATGATTTCAGCTTTCCATTTCTAAGTAGCAACATTCCAACAGCACCTGCATACGGGATATATATCTCCCAATTGATATGATAATCCCGTGCTTGCATTTCCTATCATGATTTTCTTGATAGAGGGTTGCTGCTAACAAATAAGCTATTAAACCAAGAGTTCCAAATGGTGAAGTTGAAATGATCCCTTCGTAAATTTTACGGACGCCATCACGAGTTGGTTGACCATTAGGGAATAACCGTTTCACAAATGATATCGGATATGTTCCTTACGTTGTAACTACAATCCCCTTTCCCTTTCATGAATGGGATCTACCAAATTAGACTATTTACCGGATGTGTTATAACATAAGCAACACGACGGGTGCCACTTGGGGAGCAGGATCTGCGTACCCTTCCGGAGCACCTGAGATCACTCCTAGTTTTTGGTGTGGTTCGTGTTGCTTATTCTTTAGTTTTCTATGTTGTGTCATGTGTTCTATTGTTTGTCTATTTGAATTCTTTCATGTTTAGCCTGGCGTTGTCAGTTTGTTTTCTATTTATGAGTTTGACAGTCCCTCTGGTATTTTTTTCCTTGTTTTTAAAAATGTAAAGAATTATTAACATGTTGAACATAAATAAGAAATATTGTTATTTCTTTGAAGTGTGACAATGTCATTTGGTTGATGTCTTATTTGTGTTTACCAAGTTATTTTCCATATTTGATTTAAGCATATGTTTACGACAGATAAGGTATAGCTGTGATATGTATATTATAATCAGTTCTGATAGATTTAGGGCGTTGTTATTTTGTGAAAAAGAAATAGTAACTTTTATATATAAGTATTATGCTTACCGAAATTGGAGATTTGAAATGAAATGAAACAGTAGTCCTTGAATAAAATACCAAAAACCATCCATTTCAAAGTGAGTTGTGTCTGATGTATTGGCTAATTACTTCGTTTTTCAACAGTACTTGAATTTTTTTCATCGTATTTCACATTAATTTTCTAATATACATAACTCATAGAACAAATCTTATTATAAAATATTCCAGTATCTGATTTGATATTTCGAAAGGTATTGAGGTTTTTGTGAAAGGAAAATGTCGTATCTTAATTACTACGATTTTGCTCAGGCTTTGCATTGCTGTCAAAATCAGATGTTACAAAATGTACAACTACTTAAGAATAGTATTAAAATGCTATATATTTGTTGCAGTTACACTGGTATGCAAAGACAAAAAAAATTCTGTATATATTATTGAGTACAAAAAAAGTGAAAAAAAATGAATGTGAAACTAATGGTTTGATTTAAGCTTAGAACTATAAGACAAATGAAACTCAAATATGGCATTAATCACAGAATATCAGGTCTATGAAACAAACAACGACTACATGTATGTGTTTTGGTTTAATGTGTTTGTAAGTAAACAATTCCCTCCTTTTTGGGGGCAGTGCAGTAAAACAACACGATGCAAGAAGAATAATCATAATATGTAAGTCTCAAAACGACATTGCTATATGAATAAAACAATCCAAAACAACACAATGTACCGTTTTAAGATAACTCGATGTTTCCTCTAATTTAATTAAGAAATAGTTCATGGGGGCTTGAATATATCGTGATTTTACCACGGGTTGGCCCTTTATGACAAATACTTTACCCTGAGCGATAACGAGGGGTAAAATATCAGCATAAAGGGACAACCTGTGGTAAAATCTAAATATATTCAAGCCCCCATGAATTATTTCGATTCTAATAGGTCAAATAAGGCAATCCTTTTGGATCGAAGCGCTCTAGGTGTAGGCAAATATTTGCCATTCCCAGAAATAAACTTACTACTAAATTGGCGTCAAAGAACGGAGCAAACTGAATTAGTGACATGCTTAAAGTATTTAAAATAACATATATAGATAGTTTTGAATTAATTTAAATGATAATTTACTTATATGTCTTAATTGTTTTAACAAATATGACTTATAACACATTTTAGCATCGTTTGTTTACGTTTCCATGTTGTGATGATTTTCGGTAATACAATCGTGTATTTTCCCGTAAAATGCTCATATTCTAGCGTCATCGTTTTATGACGTCGCAAACTCATTCATGAAAAAGCATATGACGTGGGAGTACGATCGGAACAGCCCATGCAATATATTCAAATTTTACCACGGGTGTGTACTCAAAGCGTTTGAAGGACGTCATGTTAGGATACCTATCAATGCACATTCCACTGGTAATTAAAGCATACACATATCAGAACAATCTTAAAAGGATGTGTTTATAAAAGCCTTATGTTGATATCAGTTTTCAAAGACGGACGAAAGATATCAGAGGGACAGTCATACTCAGAGATTAAAAATAAACTGTCAATGCCATAGCTAAAAAAACAAAAAGACAAACAGCCAAATAAAAGTACACAAGACACACCATAGAAACGTAAATAATAAGCAACACAAAATCCACCAAAAACGGGGACGATCTCAGGTGCTCCGGAAGGGTATACAGACCTTGTTCCACATGTGGCACCAGTCGGGTTATTTATGTGATTACAAATCCCGGTTAATAATCTTATTCGGTATATTACATTTGTGAAAAGGGGAAGTGTATTGTAGTTACGACATAAGAAAAATATCTGATATCATCTGTGCAACGGTTATTCAATAACGGTCAACAAACTCGTGATGGTGTCCGTAAATTCAATGTTCCATCAGTAATTCAGTAATTTGTTCTTGAGTTATCAAGAATAAACTCTAAAGTGATAAATAATTTTTCTAACAATAATATTGTTTGCTTTCTTTTTTAGCATGTCAATGTAATTTTCCATCACAGCTTATAGGAGTATGGAAAGGGGCTGACCGAGGGGACATGACATTTGTAAATTCTACATACTTACAATTTTATAAAGTGACCATTCCTGCTGTCAGTGCTTTCCACTTTTACTGCGAAGAGCAAAACAGTGCAGGGACTTTATACTACTTGAGGTAAAAGAAACTTAGAATTATGTTAAAAATGAGTTTTAATACTAATTTTTGTGGTAATAATTATATAATCTATATTGACGTGAAAAAAAGTAGTATCCACAGAATCGTAACATGGTCACTTTTTTCGTTTTTTTTTATAGTTATCTTTATTGAACATATTGCAGTCAAAATCTTATGAAAATAAAAAGTAAAAACATTTTCACTTTGTCATATTAAAAATTTAGATATTAAACAACCAATCAATACATCGGAAATAAATTCTAGCTGTGTTATGTATCAAAATTTAGAAAGGAAATGAGTAACAAATCAAAGAGACAACAAACCGACCAAAGGACTGACACTAGCCGTAAGCCATCAATGGGTCTTCAACGCAGCAATATTGTCTTTTAAATTCATACACGATACCATGCTTTTAAAGAAACAATACTCAAGATGTACATTTTGTCTACACTAGACTTGTTAGTAGCTCACGAATCAAAACAGTTCGAAAACAATCAACAAATATAAAAACCCATCTGTTTTATGCGCGTATGACTGCGTACAAATAACAGCTAAAGCAATTTAATTAAAATACTGAATGAAGATATTCCGGTATACAAATTATCATAACAAACTATTTAATATTTCAGAGCAGAACAAGTGAATAACATTTTTGGCTTGATAATAAAGTTCTATATGTGTTTAGAAATACACGTTGTTGATAGTGATATTGCTTACTATTACCAGTTAACAGGTGAGTGCTAAGCATATTACAACCAATGATATAAAAATAATAACTTCACTTACGGACACGGGGATGTTGGGATATATACTGTACGACGGAGGAAAATACGGCTTAAACAATAAAATCTAACCTAAGGGAACAAATGTCGTCTCTTAAATTGCCAAATGTTCCTTTGGGAGTTGGAACCCTACTTTCTGATCATTTGTTAAATGAAACGTGAAAATTAAAAACATAAGCTGAAAATCATGACGTCAGCAGCGACGCGTAGACTTTTCAACGAATAATTACTGAGTGAACTTCTAAAGGAACAGTCCATTAATAATAGTAATAATATTGACCTCGTGGTACTGAATGAACATTCTACTTTTTAAATGTCGATCGTCCGATAAACAAAAAAAAAGATACAACAATCTGTATAATACTAAGTGATTCAGTATGATTAATTATTTCAATGGACTATTTATTAGAACATGACCCCTATTTGCAAGATAACATGGTTGGAGACGGTACAAACTCAGCTACTTTTGACAGCGTGTGCAGCAGGACATTGGTCAGTCGTAATTTCATCACATTAGTTCGAGATGGTAGGTACATGTTTGACTTTTAGAATAGTAAAAATTTTCATAACATCAAAACAAGTTTTGCCTCTCGTTTTTTCATCATATGTTATTCACATTTGTTAGCCATAATCATGATATTCTAGATTTGTATATGGTGTGAAACTACAGAATAGTCCATCTTTAAACAATACCAGTCTTAAAACTGTAATGAATTTACCAAAGATTATCAAACATCAAATATCAAAATAGCGAACATAAATTTACCCCAAAAAAATACTAACACACAAGCAATGAAATGAAAAGCTATCAAAGCTGATGTCACACGGATTCTTACTTTTACAACACATGTTTGTTTTTCAGAGTAGTTTGTCATTGCGATTCAGAATTGTGTATTTCAGTACTAAACATAATTTCGAATTGAATTAAATGCAGTTATATTAAACTCTTGATTATAACAGAAAATCTCAAATGTTTAATACACATCTTTTATAATAACTATGTTGAGAATAATTTATGTTTGATTATTGCTACTATATCATACCAGAAACTAAGAAAATACATTTATTTAAATGCAGAAAACGTTTCTTATTGAAATCATTGTATACAAGGTACGAAACCACCTTTAATCAAGCTGTGTGTTACTCATAGGTTCCATTGCTGATGGAAGTCTTAACATAACATGTCCTGAAGATCTACAGGCCCAGTTTGGTAATGTTTCCATTCAGCACCAGAATGAAGCGTACGCATCAATGTGTCCTGACACTGTATTTGATGTCTGTTCAGATAAAACTTTGATTAACATTACATACAATGGAACGTGTTCTACAGATTCTACTGACAAAACATTATCAGGTTTGTATTACAAACACTTTATTTTAATATTTATAAGTGTGAAATGTATTTACGTATAACTAACATGTATATGCCTCCTATATAAGGCAAAAGTGCAGCAAAGGAAATATAACTTGCATCAATTAAATATCATGTAAAATGGAAATCGACACTTAGATGATTTGAATTACCAAGCTCTGAATTGATGTGTAATGCATTGTAACGAATATTTTGGTCTTTTTTATAAAGTTTTGTGAGTTTATATTTAGCTGCTTAACAATTTTACCCTTGTTATCTTGTACCACTGAAAATCCCCGAAAAAAGGCGACACGACAAATAACAGTCTGTAGAACTCAACACAGATAAATTAAGATTAAACTGTAATTGTTTTTTTCATAGACAAGAATCTGAAAGAAATCAACCACATTCTATTCCGGAAGAGGGACACTCACAACAAACAATGTGGCTTTAAAAGTTAATTCTTATTTTTTATTAGAGATGCATCATGAATTTTTATATCATGTAAAATCACCAATTCTGTAATACTTAAAATTGAGAATTGAAATGGGACATGTGCTATAGAGACAACAACCAGACTTTAGAGCCGACAATAGTTTGTTTTATAACAATTATTCTAATAGATTTACTCAAATCAGGCAAACAATTTAAGAAACCTTCTTCTAAAATTATTTTTATCACAAATTTAACAGCAAAACAATACAGGAAAATTAGTGGATACTCAAACGTATAAACTATTTTTCTATGAACTTCCAAGTTACAGTGTCCAACGAGATGTATAAGCTATTATAAGTCAATGAGTGTGTGGATATAGAACAGTAAAGTTTTCACAAAACTGAATGCAGCATTTTGAAATTTTGTCACTAGTCAAGTAATATGATAGTTGTTGTCCATTCGTTTGATATATTTGAACTTTTGATTTACCAATATTTTTGTGATTTATCTCTTTACAAGATTAACACGACGCACTGTTGCACAGATACATGAATGATCTTATGGAATCATCAAATTTGAGTGGTGAAACCAAACATGTGAACAAATTATCTCCACTTGACTATATGTCGAAAGTGAAAAAAAAAATGTACAAAAAACAACTGACGAAATATCAAAATAAAATTAAAAAAAATTATGCACTATCAATAGTCAGTGATTTAATTTACCATTACTTACTTACAGCTGTGGGACTATACCGCTGTATACATTCGATACAAGACGGACCAGATACCTACCTGTCTATATGGAACGACGCTACTTTTGTTACCAATCCATTTTACTGTCTAGTACGTTTCAAATTCAAATTACTCTACTTAATATAATTAATAACAAATACAGATTTGTTCTGTTCGTTAGTTTACAATGATGTAGTCGTTAAGATTTATAATTCGAACCGTAATATTATTTTTAACTTTTAGACAAATGTTTCTTGGGGAAATTAGGTTATCCATGGTTTGTAAAAGTCCAGTTAAACACATTACAATTTTAATTATTATGATACTGTATTCATTGAAGTATTTGTTTAGACCAGTCAACCTGTAATCAGTAAAACTGTAATATTAATAAGAGTCGTTTGTGTGCAGATTTCAATACTTTGTATTTGCTACGTTTTTTAAACCTAGTGTACCGTTTCTATTCTAAATACATGTTTACGGGCTTTTTCTTCAATACTTTACTATTTAAATTGTTAAACTGTTACATAATCATGTTCCTTTTTTTTTAAATCCAGGCATTCAGAAGAACTGGTGATACAATTTATGCTACAGAAACTCCAAAGTTTTGTGAAAATACAACAACATCTTCTGAAGCTGAGACAGGTGGTGTTAAACTTGTTATTTGGGATATAATAAGTAAGTTTATTTGGCTAAGGAAAATATGATTTGGCATATTTATTATTCAATACCTATTGATAACGGTTATCTAAACCCCGTTAAGTTGTTTCACTTAAGTACACAAAAAAGCTTTGTCCTTTGTATGTTCGTCTTGTTCGACATCTGTTTTCTCTTCCTAAACGATTTTGTTGAAGTTTTCCTATTCTTAACATACACTGTGTTTTATTTTCAAAACATCATAAAAGTATTTTATCGTTTGTATGTAATAACTTCATGAAAGCTCCATCATTTCTGTTTACTTTGATATAATTCCGGGTGTAAAACGCATTTAATTACAATGTATTTAAACTTTCGGAAATTTCAACTGAAAACCAATAAGACAATACTCGTTTACTCTATGCAGATAATTTATCTATTTAGCACACAGTAAAATTTATCATCTTCATTTCAGGTACATGTGAAGTTATAATTCCCAGTAAGTATAAATAGCTTTACGCTCAATTTTAAAAGAGTATTAAAAAACGAAAGACAGAAGATATTTTAAGATGTTTCAAATCAACTGATGCTCGGGAGATGTCAAGAAACATACGTAAAGATCTGGGTAGGGGTTTCTTTTTCGTGTTTATCTTTTATAACAATTTTCTCTATTTTTATTCACTTCAAACCGTTCTTTGTTTTATACTAAACTATTATTATTTTCTCTCTTTTAAGTATTGTTTCTCGTTTCTCCAGCACTCCCTTTATTCTGCACGATTAAACCACAATTCTCTATTCTGTAAACCCAATTCTGATTCTCATATTTGGTTGGTAGATTGAAGCTGAACCCAGCACGTGACTTCTCGGGGAAACGTTGTAGGATTTTTTGTAACAATTAAATAAAATTGAGAATGGAAATGGGGAATGTATCAAAGAGACAACAACCCGCATTACTTTAAAATTTCATCAAATATCGATCAAAGATCGATATCGACACGTATCTATATATATTTTATAAAATTAAAAAAAAGAAACATTTTATAAAAATTCGAAATAAATGTCATGTTTCAATGGAAAATAGTTTACATGATATTTGATATATTGTAGCAATACCAGAAGTTCCTCCTAACCTGGCTTGGCTGTACATGCTGTTAATTCTACCATTCATTCTACTGCTTATACTAGCTATATTGTTGGCCAGATATTGCTGTCGGAAATATGGATGTATATGCACGAAAATCAAATTGCCAAAACGAAAGAAGAAACCTCCACCTATTGTTGACGACGGGACTGGACAACCTGACATAGTTCAAAAAATTACATTTGTTCCAAGTGTCATAAAACCAGCTCAACTTTATAATTTTAAACCCAAAAAGCCCTTAAATTTCTTTCCCTTGTTTGATCCACAATGGATTCCGTCCAAAACATTACAACCGATTGCAAAAGTAGAACCTTTATATAACGATACATTCGATGATTACATGCAAGGGAAACTCCCCCGAAGACCGTCTGGTGTAAGTTTATACAGCTTTTATTCTGGACCAATGTCCAACGGCAACGCTATATAACATGCTGTTTTTAGGCTAGTTGACTTGATATTGTGTATTTGTTTGATAACTATAACATATAATTAAAGTATTTAGAATCGGTCTTAAATTGTGTGTTAGTATACATATATTGCAACAAGTTAAGGCAAACGTTCAGATTGAGCCTTTATTTGGTTAACCAGCCTCTATGCAAAGATTTAGAATTGGACATAGAAGTGTAAATGTTATGCAAAGTGTCAAAAATGCACGAATATAATAACGGTTTTATTAGATCGTTAATTTTACACAACTTCAAGAAACATCCTGACATGATATCTGGTGATTTTGGCAGAATAATCTAATCTTGTGTCAAATGTACGGAAAGATACTGCTGTACTTAAATTTTGACTATTTTATTTATTTTGTCTCTTTTGTTTACGCATCGTTGTAAATATAACATAATTTGATGAGACTGTCGTACAAGTGAGAGGTTAAGCGCTATTAAACCAGGTTCAATTCACAATTTTCTACATTGGAAATGCCTTTACCAAGTCGGAAATATGACAGTTGTTATTCCTTCGTTTAATGTGTTTCAGGACTTGTTTTTGCCACTTGATTATGATTTGTTTCTAGATATTGACTATGAGGGTCGGTTGAAAACAAAACTTTGTACTTGTTTGGCTTTATAAATATTTTGATATGAGCATCACTGATCAGTCATATATATGTAGACGATACGCGCGTCTGGCGTACTAAATTATATTCCTGGTACTTTTGATAATTATCACGACGAAAGAGATGATTTCGGCTTCCAAATTGCGAAGTTTGTTCTGAAGCTAAAGTCATCACGTCGTAAATTGTACGAACGCCATCACGAGTTGGTTCACCGTTATAGAATATTTGTTATATATATATGATATCGGATATGTTCCTTTTGTCTTAACTACAATTCCTATTCATTTTCACGAATGTGCCCTACCAAATTATACTGTTTACCTTCATTTGTGAATTTTTACTGATAGTGTCTGTTTATTTTGTTCACGCATCATTATCAATATTATTAAATTTGACGCGATTTCAAAAATCTGTACCAAGTCACGAATTTGACAGTTGTTATCCATTCGTTTGATGTGTTTTGTCATTTGATTTTTCCATGTGATTAGGGACTTTCCGAATAAATTTTTCTCGGAGTTCAGTTTTTTGTGATTTTACTTTTTATAGTATCACAAGTGTATAAGTAATTTGACGTAAGGTCACTTTGGTCATTTCTACTTTCTTTTTGTTATTTGTCAGACAAATTAAGCGATTCATCCTTTTGTTATATTGATAGCTTGGAGACACTCAGATTGCGCTCATTAACGAATAGCTAAAATTTGAAGACGAAAATTGTATTGCATGACTGGATTGTTTGGTTGGTTGTAGTGTACCAATATGCATAAAAGAATAAATTACGTACATAACTTTTTTGAAGGCTTTTGTATTTCAACTGATAATGCATCTGCTATCATGTGGTTGACGATACTTTGTAATTTTTGCTTTTTTTGAAATTATAAAAAAAATAGTATAACAAAGGCAGTTAAATTATCAGATGTGCCATAATGAAATGCACAAACTTGAGAATGAAAACATAATATGTGGAACAAGCTTCAGGTATAACAATGACATTTAAAAGCATCATTTTATGCTAACTTTCAGATGTCGATTGATTCCATTTTTTGTTCTTTTAGAGATTATTTATTTTGTAGATACGCCATCATCATATTTTTCATACTTTACAAAATGAATATGCAACACAGAATCAATTGTTTAAATCATAGTTTACTATTACAAACACAATAAAAGATACGGATTAAGTAATTAAAACATTACTTGCACATTATTATCAGCAAAGATCATAGCTTAAATCAACAATTGTTCTCTTATATATACGAGAAAGTGATATAGGTGTTTTCAGTTTAAAGGGTCTAATCAAAGTAAAATATATGCTAATTGATTTAGTCGTAAATGTCTTCATTTGCTTCAAATGAGTTACATTATTAAATTTTCCTTCTATTATTTAAAACATTTTTTTATATAATAATGACAGTGATGACAATAGTTGTAGGATTTTGTGTGTTATGTTTGATTTGTTTAATCAATGTGGGTGAGTATTTTTTGCTGTCTAATTTTCTAAAAAAAAATCAATTATCAGCATACAAACTATTTATTATTAAAAAATGACGATCCAGAACAATTTTAAATATATCTAGTAAAGTTTATAAATTGCCTTAACATTAACATGTTTCCTTGTTTATAATTTCGCAAACCTGCGTTGTTGCCATATTATTATTACAATAATTTGTTTCTGTCCATTTTCTTTCCATTTTGTTTTTATACTCCATCTAGTAACCATGGTAATTAAATTGGTAATATACGAAAACAAATAATTTAAATTATCGCTAACTGTAACAAATCGATTTGATAATATAAGAGTCACCTTTTAACATGCAGCTGACTTTAGGCTTGATAATACTGATTAGAACAAAATCAACGCATTAAAACATAAGGCTGACATTTTTCTTTTTAAATTATACTTTTTATAGACTGTCAATGCAGTTTCCCTTCTGACTTAATTGGAAACTGGTTCGGAGCTGACAGAGGAGATGTGACTGTCTATAACTCTACGTTTATGAAGTCGTATAGCCTTCTACCTCACGAGGCTTTACCTGACAGTTTGGACTTTACTTGCCACATTCAACAAGACAACAAATACATTTTACGGTACATAAAACATATAAAATAATATTGAGTAAATAGGATAATTATTCGTTAAATCTGCTCGAATACGTCATTGTTGATTACGTCACATCAATGAATAATAACGGTGCATTACATTATAATTAGAATCTAGGAAACGCCCCTTAAGGTAAAAATAGATTTCAGATGTGCAGTATATCTGAGGTAGCTAATGAACACCTTAGCTGTGTATTATTCAGATTATAGCACAGTAAGAACAATGAGATTTTACCCATGTCATGTGGTAAATAACAGTACAGTTTTATCCCCCTAGATAACACATATATAACAAGGTATAAAATAAATACAAAAATCAAAAAAAATTAACAACTATTCTATTGTTTCGAATGTTTCAATTTTGATATTTTTTTTTATTCAAACACGTCAGAGCCTTTGCTATTGTAGACATGTTTGTCTTCAAGTTTTTTTTCTTCATTTGATAACACTCAGTTGAGAATAGAATAGCAAAAAGAACAACAAAAAGAAAAAAAATAGAAAATGAATTATACCTTACAGGAAAACATTCAATGGGGACAAAAAACTTGTTACTCCAAAATATTAACTTTATATTTTCTACAGAATTGTAAATTGTACATTTAAATACATTGATCATTATCTTACAAAAATGAATACAGAATAGGTTTTCGATAAGGGAAATATGAGTGAAGGAGGTCTTTGGGTAAACGTTCGTACGACAGGACCCAACAAGATAACTATAAATGTGATATGTCGTTTGTAATTTACTGTATCATTTTAGATCCCCAACAGAGCTGTCATTTGCTAATTCTACCATCCACTTGTTTCTCTGTATAGAACTGACTATAGTTGACAGCAATATTGCTTATTACTATCAGTTGACAGGTAACCATTACATTTATCTTCGTGATTTGTCAATATAATGGATTTAACTAGTTATGTTTAGAATATGAATCACCAGTGCGAGCAATTGAGCAACCCTCGACCTCAATTTATTTTCTTAACATGAAAAAATAAAGGTTGCAGTTGCCGTGTTCACAAATGATGACACACTCCACCGGAAACTTGTTTATAAATATAACGTGTAATTTCTATGCCTAAAACGTAGACAGATCGCCATAAAACACATGTGGTGGAGTATAAACAGACGCGCGTTTCGTATACAGAAGATTCATCAGAGGAATCTTTATAAAAACAACAGGCTAAACAGGTGATTACCGTTGCTACTGTGAAATGAAGATATAAAGCATGGAGATGTAATACAAATGTCGATAAGACGAATATCAACTCTAGTACACATGCCATGGATATATAGGGTCCTTTTAAAAAAAAACGCTTGGAAAGTACCATCATTGTTCATTGTTCATTTTTCTTTATTCAATAATGAATAATGAATTATACTGTCGTTCATTTTTTCTCTCTATTCAACATTATTAAGTGATGATGAAAAATGGATAATAAACGTACTTCAGCGAACAAGACAGAAACATTATAAGAGTTCAAACGAGAATATTAACGGCATGAATAATTTAAGTATGGGTATTTTAGTCACAGTGTATACCTTTTTTTGTTCTCATCACCGGAAGTTTATATAGTTTATGGAATGTGAATGCTGCATTTCAAATCTGTGTATGACATTCATATGTTAACTATACAATCGTTTAGAAGAAAACAGATTTAAAGAAAAAAAAATTGTAATAGAGAGCTCTTATTCCGACTATGTTCATATATTTTTTATTTCTAAATAAGTTAGCCTTTCATATCTTTTCCGCGAACTTTATTTTGCTGGTCTACACATTTTCTGTAAAAAGGAGCTTCTATAATAGAAACATAGTTTAACCTCCAGGCTTCAGCTCGGTATCACTGCAATATATCCAAAGTCTCTATATAGTCTGGACATATTTCTAAAATTGAAAGAGTTCGTGCTTTGTAGTTAGGTTTGACGATATGTCAGGTTTACGTCTATATTAGTCCCTTAGATTATATTGATTTTACATCTGTTTTAATCTGTTGTGTTATATCTTTACAGAATATAATCCTTTCCTTACTAATATCTTGTATGGTCATGTAAATATAAGTGTCAACCTTCAAGATGTTTGCGCAAGAAAAACAGCAGCTAGAAACTTTATAACTTTAGTACGAAATGGTAAGCATATACTCTTTGTTGGTATTATAAAATTATCAAAATATGTTTTAGAATCTCTAATGTGAGCAAGTGTTGAATTTATTTTCTACATCGACGAATTCGTCTTAAAGCACGCGTTTGAGCACAAAAACTCATAAACTCGGCGATTAATTCAACGCAAGACTTTAAATTTCGACGGAAGTTTCAATAAATCGGCCTTTATTAATTCAAATTCGTCGAAATTCAAATTTACATGTTGGAATCTTTTGCAAATATTATATTAAACAGCACTCTAAATAGCGCGAAAACGAAAACAAAAACTCAAAAGATTTTATGATTTGTTTACAGGTTTTGAATTTAATTTGAATATCATATGACCTGCATTTGAAGAAAGTTCTGAAGTGTTGATTATATTTTTTTGCAGGTTCTATCGAGGAACAACATATAAATATAACCTGTTCGTCAGCTATTCAAGCTATTTTCACTAATGTGACAGTTCACCATCATGGTGAAGCTAGCGGGTTGTACTGTAGTAATACCACATGGGACGTATGTACTGATAAAACAAGAATACAAGTATCGTATAGTGGTGTATGTGAAAATACTGATGTGGGAAAAACATTCTCCAGTAAGTTTACCACTGATGATCGCTAAAAGTAATAGCATTGCAAAGATCTTAAACCTTTCATTGTGAATTGTCTGATTGTTTTAATTAGCATCGTTAAGTAAATTATCAGTTATTCAATCCTGTTTTCTTAGCTAATATCAGGTAAATGTATTTGGAGTACCTCAAGGAAGAATGTGATATAATAATAAAAAAGTCAACTATAAGGACAACATACAAACTTTAACACCAGACACTTTTTTATACAATTAATCATGTTGAAATGCATGCATAAAGGTAATGGCTTTTTCGTTGTTGATCTGTCGTCGGAAATCCCTAAAATAACATTGTTAGGTAAAGTTTCTTGTAACATTTATTGTTAAAGGTATCCACCTTTATTCACACTAGATCAGTTGTAAGGAAATACGTGTATAAAGAACATAAAGTAAAGACAATAATTATCATATCTGTCGATTTCCCCCCCGTTGGTTCCATAATTGTTAAATGCTTTAACGATGATAAATGTACTTATACTTTAGACATGGAATGTTATGTATTATTTTGTAGGCTGACTTCATTCTTTATTTTAAATAGGTGGGGGAATGTATAAATGTTTACATTCAATTAACGAAGATTCTGAAACGTATCTTTCTGTTTGGAATATGGACGCTGGTATTCAAAATCCATTTAGTTGTTTTGTGAGTATTATTGAAATATTAATTTAAATATTTGCACCACACTATCTTTTGTTTCGACGTATGATAAACGTTTTTAATCCCGCAGCATTTGTGCACCCGGCTCGTGTCGGGATTAACAGGCCTTTGTTAGTCTTGTATGCTTGTATCTATATGTTTCGTGTGACGTCTTTTCCCTTATAATAGTACGTGCAGGATTTGACACTTTTCTCCATTTCTATCCTCATCTTAATTCATAAAGAAAAGAAAACGTCAGTTTGCACAGCTTTAAACGTTATTTTTATCTCAAAAGTTGGAAAGCGTAGAGTTCATGTTTTGCAGTCAAGGCAAAAACGCATGCAACATACAACATATTATCAAGACAGTTATAACAGCAAACTTGAATAGTAATACTAATAGGAGGTGTTCACTATCTGGAACACCGTAAAGGTACAGAAAGGTAAACACAGCCAGCATTACAACAATTTTGATTTTCATATTCTAGCACCTCCTCGGCGGTTGCGTCCTCAGTTACCTTGAGTGCTGGAGGTAATGAGTTCTGTTCCGTGTCAGGTAAAAATGAAGAATTTGAAATGGTATTTGTTGGTTCTCCGCTAAGTTCGATGCATATAGGGGTACAATCAATGACTAGTCGAATGAAAGTCAGAATACTTGTTCGAGTATGATAACATGTATCTTATGAACTGTTATATTGTGAAAGATCTCTTTAACAAGCAGACTTTATGTTTATGTCACATTTGTATGTTCTCATCCTTTATATAACTTGAATTGAAACAATACTCTCAAGGCTTTTTTATTCTCATTGTATTAGTAAGAAGAGTCTTAACCATGTTAACCATGTTAACGGGAAAGTTATAATACATTACTTTTTTTCTGAAATGTTTCACACTTGTACGATGCCATTTTGTTTTGATAACTACTGCGACAAACAAATAAATTAAAAAAATGCAACACAATACAGTACAAAAGCACAGGTCTTGTGCAATGTCAAAAAATTCATGTAAGCACCATACACACAAATATGTTAAGGATTGTTTCAAGCTTTTTGTTTGTTTATAGAAGATGAGTTTTCGCTATTTTATGTTTTGTATGTTCTAGTCGTTACAGAGAATAGGAAATACTACGTACGCCACGGAAACTTCAAAGTTTTGTAGCAACACATCATCCTCAACAATAACAGAGCCTGGTGGTATACGTGTAGTACTGACAGATCCATCGGGTATGGTTAATTGTACTAAAGAGTAAAACCACAAAAATACTGAACTCAGAGGGAAATCAATTCGGGTAGTCCATAATCACATGGTAAAATCAAATAACAAAACGCATCAATAACGAATGGACAAGAAACGTGATGTTCCTGACTTGGTACAGGCATTTTCAAATGTAGAAAATGGTGGATTAAACCTGATGCTATAGCGCTAACCCTCTCACTTCAAAGACTATTTAGCTGACTATGCGGTATGGGCTTTTCTCTTTGTGGAAGGCCGTACGGTGACTTATAATTGTGTCTTATTTTGATCTCTTGGGGAGAGTTGTCTCATTGGTTATCATACAACATCTTCTTTTTTTAATACATTTTTAACCATAAAGTGCTTTAAAAAAAACATTGTTCGATCGAGTCGCGTATGAATGTGCCAGTCTGCTTTATATCCAGTTATGATTTCTGCAGTACTATAAAGGACATTTTGGTTGTGATAAAAGATATTTTAAAGTTTTAAGTAAATCATTCACAATTTTTCTCGGCTCGGACCAATTTAGATTTTAACATAAATAATTTTTTTTCTTAGATTGTTGACACATTTCATTCATTTGTGCCGTTATGTTGTAATTTGATATATGTATCTCTTACAATTACTTTATCGGTATACATTTTACTAAGTTTGCCTTTCAGAGTTATGTGAAGATATAACTACTGTTACAACTACTGGGGGCATTAGTGGTAAGATAATTTATGTATTTCACATCTGTTTTAATTTCGTGTAACGCCTATATGATAAATTTGGAAATCTAAGTTAGTGATTCATGGAAATGTATCAACAATATAGGTTATCTTCACACAATTGAATAGTAATAACCAGGTTGTACCTTCGGATTTGGTAGCTGTAAACGTGTTGAACTCACGAGTGTACAATACTTGACTTGACGATTGAATGATAAAGTATTGATTGCTGAACCTCTAGTGGCAAACATTTCATAGTGTTTTTTACTTCCCCGTTTTAACCAGGCGTGGCTGCGTATTTATACATCCAGTACAGCAAAACGGAGGAAATAATCTGTCTAGGGGTTCACTATAAATCAAATATAAGCAATACAATTTAGAATGGAAATGGGAAATGTGACAAAGAGACAACAACCCGACCATAGAAAAAAAACAACGGTAGGAGGTCACCAACAGGTCTTCAATATAGCGAGAAATTCCGCATCCGGAGGCGTCCTTCAGATGACCCCAAAACAAAAATATACTAGTTCAGTGATAACGAACGCCATACTAATTTCCAAATTGTACACAAGAAACTAAAATAAACTAAAATAATACAAGACTAACAAAGGCCAGATGCTCCTGACTTGGGACAGGCGCAAAATTGCGGCGGGGTCAAACATGTTTATGAGATCTCAACCCTCCCCCTATATCTCTAGCCAATGTAGAGAAGTAAACGCATACCAATACGCACATTTAAAATTCAGTTCAATAGAAGCCCGAATCTGATGTCAGAAGATGTAACCTAAGAAAATAAACAAAATGTCAATAATACTTAAATAACAACAGACCAGTTAACCATATTTCTTATTCACAAACTACTAGTGTTATTTGAAGAGCATTTTTTGTCCATATGTCAGTCAGTCCAGTCCGTCTGTCTCCCATTTGTGCATGTGCCCTGTAAGCCCTACCTGTGAATGGACTTTGTATACATGTTTTTTTTTTCTATTTTACTCATAGTTCTCTGACCAAAACATGTAGTTACACATAATAAAACAATGATGTGTCGATAATCCGAGTAGTTATTTATATCTTATCCTGATAGTGTGAACAATACCTGCAATTTTTTTATTTGTTTTTACAAAACATACATTTCACCCACTTGAGTTATGAAATACTTTTAATACTATTTCCATTACAGATGAATCGCCTTATTTAACAGGATTATTGGGCCTTATAGGAATACCTGCGATAATTATCGTCCTGGGAGTCGGAGCTATACAATACAGAGTACACAAGAGTAAAATGTCTAAAAGCCAAACCGAGTTTGATCCATTTAGCAGTTCAACAACAATGCATATCGATGTCGTATCAAAGGCAACTTTTGATCCGAAAATTATTCATTCTGCAAGAAAATATAACTTCAAACTAAAGAAAGCAGCAAATAGTCCGTGGCCAATGTTCGATCCGCATTGGTCTCCAAAAAATATTTTATCTTTAAGTCCTGCACCAAAAGTAGCTCCCTTATACAGTGATGTTTTCGATGACTAATGACACCACATATTATTTAAGCTAACAGTCACAAAGAACAAATAAAAAGATGGAGCTTTCATACCACATTAGTGTTAACACAAACGTTCATCATTGTTGGTTGTAAACGTGGTGGCTATTAATGTGTGTAATGACAACGTTGCATTGAATTGAATTCATTAACATTTTATTTGTTACAATATAAATATTATATTTTATATAAAAAAAGTCAATAAATTCGTCGGTTATTTGATTGGGTTTTCTTTTCAAGAGTGGAAAAAAATGTAATTCATTAT
Organism: Mytilus trossulus; assembly: GCF_036588685.1. Classification (NCBI taxonomy): domain Eukaryota; kingdom Metazoa; phylum Mollusca; class Bivalvia; order Mytilida; family Mytilidae; genus Mytilus; species Mytilus trossulus. The sequence continues at coordinate 10,663,881 of NC_086386.1, forward strand.
TGATTATTTTGTTTTTGTTATAAACTTATATACATAAGTAGAAGATGAGACTTAGAAAAATATTATGTCAAAAAACAAACTTTACAACAACAGTCTTTATTGTGATCTATTAAACATCCTTTTATGTGATTACTAGTTTTCAAAATATATGATTCAACTGCATTTGGTTAGGGCTGTAAAATAGTTGATTGGCACCAGCAACATTTATCCAGAACTATTAGACAATAGTAGATTGACATTTCGTTACCTATGATATGTTTACCACCGCCTTAAAAAATAGGGGGTATTCTGTTTTCTCTCTGTCTTCCATCTAACTGTTAGTCCATCTATCTGCTCATCTGCCCGTCCGTTCATCCATCAGTCCGTCCATTTGTCCCAGGAATATTTGTCGTCGCATCTTTCACAGGACCTACACCATAATGATTTCTGAAACTTGGTTTAAGGGTTTGTTTAAGTTAGCTATATCGTGTGATGCGTGTTCAGAGTCATCATTCAACAACTTCCTGTTTACCGAACACTTGTATCTTTACACATAATATTCAAATTTACAATTTCCGTCACATTTTGCTCAGAAACTACAATACAATGATTTTTTAAATTTGGTTTCAGGGTTTATATAAGTCAGCTTTATCGTTTGATGCGTTTTCAAACTCGTCACTCATTAACTTCCTGTTAACCAAACATTTATATTATGTTATACATGAGAGCCAAGTTAAAAATTATTGTCACATTTTTCTCATGAACTACGATACTAGGATTTCTGAAATTTGGTTTTAGGGTTTATATAAGTCAGCCATACCGTGTGACGCGTGTTCATATTCATTCAGATTTATCACTTAACATCTTCCAGAATGTGAATATAATTATGATATATAAATTATGCAACATTGAAGTTGAAGTTCAAAGTAATTTTCATCTTTAAAAGATCTGAATATATAAATTACTTTAATAAGGTTTACACATTTTTTAAAAGTCTCCCATATAATTTTGTCACTGTTTCCAGTCGTATTGCCAAACCAAGAAAACAATACCAAATGACCAAGTACAATAAGCCACTGTTTTGTCCCCAATGTTTTCATTTTTCACATTCTGTTATTGAAAGCTATTTATCATGTAATTATTTCCTGAGGTTTGAAGTTTGTTTGAAAGAACTTAAAAACCATTAATTCAGCAACTGGGTAAAGTGAGCGGGGACAAAATGAAAATATCAGTATTAAAACGTTAAAAGTTAAATAAGAATGCGAGGTCATACATGTATGTTATTGGACTACCTTTACAAAAAAATATAGAAAAATTAAAATATCTGTAAAAAACGTTATATTGAATACGAATACGAGGTCATTTGTTATATGACTAAACTTGAGATTTGAATGGTTAATATGTGAAAGAGACAACAACCCGACCAAAGAGCAGAAAACAGCCGAAGGCTACCAATGGGTCTTCAAAGCAGCGAAAAATCCCACACCAAGAAGTGGTTCTTAGCTGGCCCCTAAATAACATTGTGCACTAGTTCAATGACAATGGACGTCCCAATCAACTGCAAACATATAAATGAACTTAATTAAAAATACATACAAGACTTACAAGGTCCAGAGGCTACTTGTCTGGGAAAGGCGGCGATGTTAAACATGTTTTGTGAGCTCTCAACACTAACCTCTAGTCAATGTAGAATCCAGCAACACATAGCAATAGGCACACTAAAACTCACTTTTAAAGAATATGTAACTACTATGTAAACAAAGTAAATCGAGAATGATACACAAACTAACAAAGAACTACTAGCAGTTAGGGATATGCCAGCTCCAGACCTCAATTAAACTGATTGAATAATTATGTTTTCATCATATAAAGAATAAACAGCGATAAGTTTTGCTCAGTTATGGTGTCGAAAATCATGAGCTTAAAATCGAGAGCTGGACATTTTACGTCAATACAGATCATGGTTTGTTGTTTTTACAAATTATAGCATTTTTTCGCAAAGGCATTACAGTTGTGTATTAAAGTCCAGAAACACAGTACCGTCGTTACCGACTCCTATTTTCCTGGAGTGCAAAATTAGAACCACATTCGTTTTTAATAGTAAAATAATCAAACTAAGCAATGATGTACCTCTGGGAATAGGTAAAATAATACATTATAATGTTTCGAGGGAATATTCGTAATAGTCTTACATTACATTTTTATTTTTTAAATCAATATGATCAACCGAATTTGATATATTGCTTTAGTCTATGATAGAAACTACATAGCCTGTTGATCTAAGAGACTGTTTCTCCCTACATCGGACATTTAAGATTGACATCCTCGTCGTGTTAGGGCGGAATCCACTTAAAAGTCTATGGTTTCAGTCCTTGTTACTGTTAATTGAATCTACAACAAGTTTGTTCAAGTTGTAGTAAGTATTTTAATTTGACATTTGAACATAGATTGCTTTCATATAGTGCATTTGATTAAGATGCACAGACATATAATTCATACTGAAACGGATGTAATTAATATATTAATAACGTTTTAACAAAAAACAACACAAAAGTGATAACTTGTTGGATCTATTGTGTCAAGCATATTATTAAATATTCTTCACAACAATAACCTCTATTATTGGAAACTGTGTGCATAATTCAATAAGTTATACGCCTTTTTCGTATGTCTTCCATAATTAAATCAGTTTATTTTCGATTTATTAGTTTGGCATCTTGCATCTTTCGTCCCTCTTAATAGCCGTATCAATTTCGATAAATAAAATTTAATACGTTTTACGTCACGTCATTTAATACCGTCTATTATAAATATATGTGAGCATAACAATTATTATTACTTCATACTAGACGTTTCCGAAGTATGCCACTCTACTATAGGTTTTTGCATTTTGTAGTCTGCGCTATGATAAAAATGTGCATTTCACAAACAGGTAAAGTATATATATTTATTTGTTCATCTTAAAAAGTGTCTTTCACTTTTATACCTAAGATAAAGGCTTTGTTTGTAAGAATTCAAACGTTTTTAAAAGTACAGCTCTTTATAAGAACCAGGCAGTGTGCCATATACATGTGATATATGGGGGGTTTCAGATTTTATCTATATTTGGCCTAGTAGAAGCAACAAATGAATTCTGCTCAAAAAATAATTTTGAGTGGCAAAATATGAGTGGTTGCCATGGTAACGGACACACAATTTTTTGGCTGTTAAGCGTTGTAAAATCTTTCAAAAATCAGCTAAATCACCACATTTCACAGCCTGATTATGAAAAGAATTTATGCATTTTTCATTAATTTTCATATGTAACATTGATAGATCTTGGTTTAAGCCTCATTTTAGTGAAGATTGCATGTCAACCAAATTTGTAATTTTTTTGTAAAATTTTGTGAAAAAATGCATATTTTCAACTTTTCTGAAATTGGGATTTTTGCTGAATTACCACATTTTCTCCGGTGTTTTTCAGAAAAGTGCAAATGTGTACAGAATAGTTAACACTGTAGTTATGAAGTTTGGATACTACTTTACCAAATTTAATAGAAAAATGTGTGGGATTTTTTTTAGTTTTATCACCATAGCAACCGTTTTTTCCCTTGGAAACGGAGTTTTCATTTGCAGAATATTGCAGTTTAAGAGCTTAAATGTCCAGAATGTTTCATAACCGATAAGGAAAAATACATAAAAGCTAACGCAAACTTTAAATTACAATCGTCAAATGTTGTTGACTTCAATTGTTACCACGGAAAGACATGTTATCCATAGCAACATCCACTAAAAAACTGCATAAATAGAAATTTATTTTTAAAAAAAATATATAAATAAAGGGTTCAAATTTGAATGTGCTTTTATTCTTTGCTTCACTAACAGTCTTGTCTGGGATGTTTTCTTCAGATTGTTCAATAAATGTAATATGTCATGAAACATTAAGGGGGGGGGGGCTTGGAAAAAGGGGGAGAGTGGTAAGTCGATTTTTTTAAATGTTGCATACAAGTAGATATTTGATAAGATAATTGAGTTTCGTAGTCCAAAGAAACATTGGTTTTCGCACTTTAACTTCAGTTTAAGTTATTAGAAATCTATGAAATTTAAACACACGGTTATTTACCACATAAAGAAGGTTGGGATTGATTTTGAGAGTTTTGGTCCCTTCAGTTTAGGAATTAGGGGCCAAAAAAGGGCCCATTTAGACATTTTTCTTGGTTTTCACACAATAACTTCAGTATAAGTAAATAGAAATCTATAAAATTCAAACACAATTTTTAAGAACACAAAAGAAAGATTGGGATTGATTTTGGGAGTTTTGGTCCCAAAAGTTTAGGAATTAGGGGTCAAAAAGGGGACCAATTAAGCATTTTTCTTGGTTTTCGCACCATAACTTTAGTATAAGTAAATAGAAATCAATGAAATTTTAACACAAGGTTTATGACCATAAAGGAAGGTTATGATTGATTTTGGGAGTTTTGGTCACAATAGTTTAGTAATTAGGGACCAAAAGGGTCAAAATTTAACTTTGTTTGATTTCATCAAAAATTGAATAATTGGGGTTCTTTAATATGCCGAAAACTGTGAATGTAGATTCTTAATTTTTGGTCCCGTTTTCAAATTGGTGTACATTAAGGTCCGAAGGGTCTAAAATTAAACTTACTTTGATTTTAACAAAAAATGAATTCTTGAGGTTCTTTGATATGCTGAATCTAACCATGTATTTAGATTTGGGATATAGGACCATAAGAGGTAAGTTTAAGTTCTTAGACTACATTCATTCTGTGTCAGAAAACTATGTTGTGTCAACTATTTAATCGCAATCCAAATTCAGAGCTGTATCAAGCTTGAATGTTGTGTCCATACTTGCCCCATTTATTGCTTGAAATAACTATTTGATAGTGTCTGTTTATCCTCGTATCATTAAAGGTCGTCAAATTGCATAGAAAACTGAGGTCGTTAAAAATTGAATGATGACATCTAAATGGTTTTTGTTTTGTGTTCGGTGGTTGTCTCTTTGATATTCACCCCGAAATTTTATGTTTTTATAAATGAAAATGATAAAACAACATATAAAACAAAGTCCTTATTTTTGCAGTTTTTTTTTAACTTTTTATCATGTACAAGCCTAAGTTTGATTGTCACAATGAAACGTATTGCAACACTGTTTCCAAATGTTTTTGTCCATTTTTTGAAAAATCTATCAAATTCGTTAATATCACAAGGCATTTGTTTATTTGATACTTAGACTAAACCTTCAAAACGTACACTTTGAATTCATAATTTTATTTTTTTAAAAGATCCAGATATTAGAAATGATATTTTAAATAAAAGTGATAGTTTCTTTTGTACAAGTTCTGCATATTTCTGAAGCAAAGGTGAAGGACATTAATTCATCAATGTTAAAGGTGAAGCTCTCCTTATGAATTAATACTTTTTTGTCCAATAAGTGTATAAACAGTTAAAAGGTTAGTCATAACTAGTTAACAAAGGTACGTATACCAGGATTATAATTTCATACGCCTGACGCGCGTTTCGTCTACATCATGTACATAAGACTCATCAGTGAAGTTCAGATCGAAATAGTTATAAAGCCAAACAGATACAAAGCTGGAGAAGAGCACGAAGGACCCAAAATTCCAAAATGTTGTCACAAATACGGGTAAGATATTCTATTCTTTGGATAAAAAACTCCTTGTTTTTTTCGAAAAATTCAAAGTTTTGAAACAAGAAATTTATAAAAATGACCATAACGAGAGATACAGACTGGTTGACGTTTTGCCACCGAGGGTACCACCAGCTCAGTAGGCCCCACTTTGGTGTTGACATCAATATCAATTATATGATTAATATTTTGTAAATTTCCTTTGTACAAAACTATAAATGTTTTGAAAAACTAAGGATTGTCTTTTCCTAGGCGTAGATTGCCTTACGGATTTGGCACAACGTTTAGGAAATTTGGTTTCCATTGCTCTTCAACTTTGTACTTGTTTGGCTTTATACATATTTTGATTTGAGCGTCATTGATGAGTCTTATGTAGACGAAACGCGCGTTTGGTGTATGATCCTGCAACCTTGGATAACTAGTGTACAATACAATGAATAGGACAAAAACGAAAATCAATGACGACAAACAAGTCCACAAAACATTTAAAAACTAACTACTGATTTACACAAACGCAAATGTAAACTGCTCTCCCTTCTCTTGATTCCGCACTTTCAAAGAAAATAAATGTTGAAAAAATGTTGAACAACAGAAATGTTCCACTTATGCAAAATAAATAATGAATCGATAACAAAACAGTACAAATGAAACGTAAAAGCACATGCAATAGCTCTAAAAAATAGTATATACATGTACGCACAAACAAAATTTTTAAAATTGAAGGTTATATTTATATAATTTCTAACATACCATATTGTGGTCTTCTCCGATGGCTTTTTTATTTCATTTTTTTTATAAATGATACTGTGCATTCCAGAGGCTACGTGTGATCTACCGTTTTACTTCGATGATGAATATGAAATAGCAGGCAGAGATACACTCCATATGAATGCTACCATGATAGTAGATTATCCTCTGTCAATTCCGGGTACAAGTCGAAGAAACTTTGGTTGCATAGAAAAGCAGGGCGACATATACCTACTCAAGTAATCTTTAATTTTAGAATTGTATAATGTATACAAAGGAACATTGACCAACTACTATAATCATTTTAAGAGAACCAACGTACATGTATCTAATAACTTTTTCAGTTCTTACACATCCTTGACTTCTAAATATTTGCCATTCAGCGTTCATGATGAAGGTGAATCAGGAAAAAAATTTGGAAGCTTAAACGTTATAACTTGTTGTTATAGATCGACACTTTATTTAACAGCCTAATGGATACACTTCAATCCGACATCTCAGTAATCGATCTGTGTGGATTCAGTAAATTGTGTCCCCGTGCCTGTAGTGTATGTCCTTATATTTTTACAGTTAAAGGTTTGTTGCTTGTGAGAGAGCTGCCTACCTATTCTTTTTTTTTTTATATCTCAGTAACATTACACTTAATGTCCATCTAACATTGTTTACAACATATATAAATCTACTATAGGTTGATTTTTTTGTGTTGAAATCAGTCATAACTTTAGAGATACTTTCAAGATATCTAATGAACAAAATAAGGTATCATCGTATGTATCATACACAATATCATTTATTCTTATTCTTATAAGTTAATCTGACGGAACAAAAATGAATAAATAAGAAGGTGCAGTGTGTTTATACTGAACCAACATTAAAATAACAGTTTTAATCATTCAGACATTGTTTTTACAGAGGAACCGAGGATCTACATATCTTTAACCAAATTTCAACGCTTTTTATGTGTTTAGAGATCCATCAAGTGAGCAATGCTACATATTACTACTACTATAAGACAGGTGAGGATAATACAGTCAAACGGTATACACTGGATTAATTATGTTAGTGGGTACCAATTTGTCGTTGATTTAAGAAATCTGGCCTTTTTCATGGATTTCAAATTTCGTGTTTTTTGAAAAGTCTGCAAACTTTCTTTTAATAAATTTAAATATATGGAACATGTTAATTCGTGGTTCTACTGTATCAACGAAATCCACATGGTACCCAACGAAAATGATTGATTCCACAGTACATATTAATTTGAAAATAGATTTATTGAAATTTGAAGGAAAGCAACACAAACTGGTCAAGGTACGCAGTTTATAATCATGATTCAAATATGTGAATCAAGGTATTTTAAAACAACTCATTACAGCTTAACTGAAAGCATTACCATTGAATAAACGCAGCACCGTTTGAGTATTGGTACAAACCCTTCAGAAACTTGGCATCATTTAATGAAAATTAGAAGTGTCGTCCAATTTAAAACCCTTCAGAAACTATGCATCCTCTAAAGAAAAATGAGACTTCCCGTTTTACATTACTGAAATATTATATACATGTTGGTGACCTTCTGTTGTTGTGTTTTTTTATTTTGGTCGGGTTGTTGTCTCTTTGACACATTCCCCATTTCCATTCTCAATTTTATGTATGTTATAACGTTAAACCATGGGAACATCCTTGTCGCATGGTGTATCACCATGAGGAGTAAATATCATTCCCGAGGGCCGAAAGTTTTTCCATTTTTTTATTCTGTTTATCATATATTTAATAAAATCAGATCCGTGATTTATTATTTCTTTAAACACGTTTATCCGTTTATCGACCGAAAATACACATAGATAGAAAAAATAATGAAAATGTATTGATAAGAATTATGAGTACTTAATACTTTTTTATGCCCCCATTGCCGAACCTATTCATAATCTAGCCCTTGTCCGCCAGTTCAGTCTTTCCGTCGCGTAGGGTTTTAACTGGTTTCCGTTTACCTCAATTAAATGTTATAAATCTTACTTATATTCTCGGCATATAACCACAAAACACAGATCAAATTTAGCAATGAATGTCATCTCTTTTATCGTTCTCGAGTTATGCCCCTTTACAAATGGACAAAGGCTTAATGCTTAAACTATCGTCTCCGTTTTGCCTCAACCAAATGTGTTTGAACTACTACGCAATATGTATTTACAAAAAAACACAGATTAGGTTAAAAATTGGGTGGCCTCATTTTTACCCCTCTCAAGTTTGTCCATTTAGCGCCGATTTACCAAAAAAAACAAGAAAAAACAATGTCTCCAGTGAAGTGTCCAGTCTCTTTTGATAATTTTCAGATAAAGTTCGTTAAATTGCTTATAATCAAGTTTGTTTCACTTTGGCAAAAGGGTTTCAGTGAAAAAGATGCTCGTAAAATTTATAAACGCGACTTGTGCAAAGTGAGAGAGGAGCAAAAGCCCACTTAACCCTGTGGTTCAGGTAAACTTAAATCTGTAATAACGAACTTTTATCCGATATCACAAATTACCAAAACACTGTGATAATAGATATCAAAGGTACCAAGATTTAAATTTATTATGCCAAACGCGCGTTTCGTCTCCATAAGACTCAACGGTGCTGTTCATAAAATAGATATCAAGCCAAATAAGTTCAAAATAAAAGATCTAGAGCATTGAGGTAACAAAATTCAAAAAAAAAAAGTTGTGCCGAAAACGGCAAAAGAAATATGTGACGGGGATAGGCAATTCCTATTTTTTTTAAATAATTAAAGTTTTGGAAATTTATAAAAATTACCAAATTCTTGATATTCATGTCAACACCGACGCGCAGACTACAGGTTTGGTGATACCCTCGGGACGTAACGTCCAACAGCATTGACATCGACCTGATAACTGATTCCAAACAATCGTTATTACGAATATAATCTGGTATAACTAATTTTCCAATATGTAATAACGATTTTATTAAGTTATCACAAATTACAAAAAAAATGTAATAACGAATTCAATTCGTAACAACAAATTACAAAATCTGTTATAATAGTTTCCAAATATCGGTCACCTCACGAAATCGTCCTGCGCTTCATGTCACCCAATCTTTATTGTTCATGCTCTTTACGAGATCTCATGCCAAAATACATGCTGTTGTATGAAAAAACAGTGTTTGATAAGGACTTTGAATTTGCTGAAAAATAAGTGATATATTTAAATGAAAATCAAATTGCACATATGAAGCAGAGATACAAATAGATATACATCCTTGCAGCATAACCCCCTTCAATGTTCACAATATTTCAGGAGTTTCATGCATGGTTTATTGGGTTCAATTTTGAGTATTTCTAGAGCACTAAGTACTCCCAACTCTCTAAATTTTAATCATATAAACAGACGGACGGACACATACATGAGTTGTACATAAATATTTCATCACTGATGGCGTAAACATCTTTTGCTGAGGAGCAGTTATTTTCGTGTATGGCTAAGGATACTTGTTAAACCGAATGCTAAATACATGGAAATAGAAATGAATAATCAAATTGATACCCACGTACATAAACCCACAGTATATATAAATATGAAAAATATGCATATTTATCTTTGAAATGAAAATCATTTACATATGCTTACCATGAATAGTGTCTGAGAAGAGTGAACCGGTATGAATAATACCAACGGTTACAAATACAATGATACATATGTTGGTTTGTTTTTCTTATTTTTTTCTTTTTTCCTACATATTTGTACTGAGCAGCTTATTAATTATAATTTTTAATTTGAATAAACGCTGCTCAATATGCTTGACACAGGTTCACACTTACATTTTTCAATTATGAATTGTTTGCATGTGAGCGAGCTTTCACTTGTTTAAAATATCTTTGGTCTTAATTATTGTGACTCGGATGTTGAGTTGTCTCATTGGCAGTCATATCACATTTTTATATCTATTTTCGTGTTATATTTGATAAACTATCCAATATTACAATAGGTTATAACGTGTTTTTACGAGATTTTATTATTGGAACGAAGACTGGATATCCTCGATTTGATGAAGTGTGTGCTGAGTTAACCGACCAAAAGGCTTCCATCATGATTGTAAAGAAAGGTAAAAGTATTCTGTTTAACATAGTCCATTTAATATCAAACATTTCAAATATGAACTCAACGTCATCGTATTGTATTTTTTTATCTTTTAATTAGGCATATTAGTAAAATTCTTCAAAAAAAAAGAATTATAATGACCTTAAACATAGCTATATATGATTCAAAGTTTTATAGATAACATCTCTGCTTGATGAGACGATGTACTAGACCTTTCAAGAAAGAGACGAAACATAAAAAAAAACAATATTCAAACTCATAATTCAAAACCAAACTGACAATGCCATGGCGTAAAGGGAAAACAACAAAAAGATAAACAAAAGTTCACAAAACACACGTAGAAAACTAAATACTAGACAATACTTACCCTATTGAAAACATTAGGTGAGCTTTGGGATGTATGTGCAGCCGTTGAATAAATCAAAAGTGTTGATATCGATGTAACTGTTAAATTGTGAAGAATATTGATTGGAGATTTTTAGGGATCTAAATGTACCTGTGATTGTTGAACATGTTGAATAAACATTATAACATTTTTTTCTGAAGACGCCTATATTTGAATGTAAAAATGGTGATGGTCAGATATTTAATAATTTAAGGTGCTATGGGAGTAAACATTAAAGATTGACTTTGTTCATTCTTTGCCAAAACTTAGAACATATTGTGACATTTCAAAAAATATAATAACTATGATAGGTAATCGAGCAATATCTCAAGCTACAGGTTGTTAGAAAACGACACATTTTGTATTGATTCTATAGGGGAAAAAACATCATTACGTGATAAGAAGTTTAACTTAATAATAGAATTGTAAAATAAAAAACAATGCGCTAGAATATTTTAGAAAATGGTTTGATAATATCAGAAGAAATGATAGGGCCACCGTACGTTTTTTCGGGCAAAAATTTAAGATAGCAAAAATTAATGTAGATTTCTTCAGAAAATGCACTTTATGTTCGAATTACCTTCCCTTAAAATTCCAACTTAAAAACATTACAAAGCAAGCAAAAATAATCTACGCTTGTAATTTCTTTTATTATTTATAAGTTAAATTCTGATGAATGTTTTCTTGAAATGAAAATTCACATGAGCTACTTTTGTATCTGCTTTTCTCATCACATTTTTTCTATCTTGATAAGTTGATTGCAAAACTACACCTTAGGTTCTCTGTCATTTACAATCAAAGATGGATAAAGTCATCCATACTACCTTAATCGTCGTGTATCATTTATATATATCGTTCTTAATAAGTTTTTTCTGCAATTGAAGTATCCACTTTGAAATGGGAGATCGTCATTGCCCTGTTTTATGTCAATGTCAAATCAATAAATTTGGGGTATGTATGTGATATCCATATTGGAAATGAATTATATGTTCTTCGGTTAGACATTCCAAAAAATCTCTTTAAAGTTTGAATATAAAGGAAATATTTTTAAAAGGTTCGTTGAATATATTTGAGGTTAAGATTTCATTTCGTTATTGATGTCAACCTGTTCATCGTAGACGTAGACGTAACAACTGTATATCAAACTAATGATTAAACTGTAGTAACTGTTGTCATTTCACCGATTTGATTTAACCTTACAATGTATTAGGGTCTTATGAAGAAGATTTACTGAACACAACATGTCCACAGGATATATTGGCTGTATTTGATAACGTGAATATCACAACATCGTCTGGTACTAAAACAACTGGGTGTCTAGGGACAACAGTAGATGTTTGTAGAGACAAGACTACAGTAGCATTTAACTACAACAGTGCGTGCTCTGCTGCAAAAATGAAATCACGTAAGAAATTACGTTTGATATATTTTATTTAAACATATATTTATATTACATAAACTTGCTGACAAACACAGAGTATGCTAATATATCGATACGTTTTTATATGAAAAACTAAAACCATTTATACTGCAACTTACTAGTTGTGTTTATTTCCTAAATATAGTAACATACATTGTAGCTATATTTTGTATAATGTCAATTTCATCATGGAACACTTTCTCCGCAATCAGGTGTTCATTAAGGTAGGAAAATACATTTGACATTTGTGTTACGATCCTTCAAACTAGTTTAACCCAACCTCATTCTAATGTGCCTGTCTCAAGTCATGAATCTTTTAATTGAGTAGTTGTTGGTTGTTGTTCTTTGTCATATTTTTGTTTTTGTTTAATGTTTTGTATTGGATGGTCTGTTTTGTGCTGTTGCATCACTGTCCCAGGTTCAGGGGAGGGTTAGGTGTAATGCAGTAGTTTCGTTTGTTACTGTGTTACATACTTGTTTATCTATCATTATTGTGTATGGGCTTTGCTCATTGTTGAAGGTCGATCAGTAACCTAGAAATGTTGATTTATGTGTAATTTTGGTCGTCTCTTATGGATATTAGTCTCAATTACAAACATCTTCTTTTTGATAATAAAAAAAAGTCTGAAATTACCTATATATGTACTTGACTCTTCTGATTTTTACTACACCAGTATCAATTTGTCTGAATTATACTCGATAATATTTGACTGTTATCTTCAACATACTTAACTGTACTGATTTGTACTTGAACCCTATCTGTTCCATTGAAAATAGTCTGAACTATACTTGATCTTATAACATTTACCCCTTTTCCCTTTCAACTGTTCCTTTTAATGGACATGACAACAGCTACAATAAAGATATATAAAAAAGACTTTGACATCCGTACATGCATGATATGATTTTCAGATTTATCAAACCGAGATCCTTAAACTATCCATCAATATAAAAGTCTGAGTGTTTTTTTTTATAAAAAATAGAATTTCTATTATCTGAAAACCGCACCTGCACTGAGGGTACTAAAAATGTGCTTGTTGTTTTGCTTTTGTTTTGTTTTAAAAAGACCCAACTCACCTTATTTATTAAATAAACAAATACATACTAGTTTTAATAGTTGTAATTCAATAGTACATGTAAAACAGCTATCTTTTCAACTTAGGTAACATCAGCCGACAAAAATAACCGAAATTGTTAAACCTTAAAACAAATCTGTTCTTATTCTAATTTGGCATATTTAATATAGTTGTATATCTAAAAGGAAAAACAATGAAAGCAATTTCTAAAATTGAGTCTATTAAGTTGCATAAATATGCAGTAACCATAAAAAATATCTGTCACTCACACAATTTGATTACCATTTAAGATATTTGAATAATGGTCGAAAGTTCTAGAAATTTTATGTACATAAATGTGAACAGGAAATCATGTATATATACAAATTCATTTAACCGAAACAACTTAATTTATCACATGCTAGTTTATTAAGTCTGACCAGCAATGGCTTCCTTAATAATCCTGTTTTATTTTCCTCTTAAAGGTTATATCTCAAGTGTTGATGAATATTGTGTTGATTAATTAAATATATTTTCTTATATTTTGGTTTCAATCTATATTAAACACATGTTTTATTTCGAACTGTTGTTCAAATTTCTAGCCAGGGGAAATATCTGTTTTTAAAACCAATTCTTAATTGGTGAAATATAATAGATAGATAAATAGATAGATAAAAAAAAGGGGGGGCTAGTTTGGTTAATACTATGCCTATTATGGTTCAGATAGGCCAGGACTACAATAGTAAGGTACTGGTCGAGTACAAGTCAATACTGTTAAGTATAGTTCAGACTACATTCGATTAGTATCAAGTTAGTTACAGACCAATCCAGACTGGTTGAGTAAAATCAGTACAGTCGAGTACATTTTAGACTTTTACCGGTTGTAATTTTAATTGTCGAACCATAATAATTTGTCAATTTTTTTATAACAGAAGATGGGAAGTACAGTTGTTTATACTCTATGAAATTGGGGCCGGATACATATCTTAGTGTTTTGAATCAGGATACGACAGTTGATGGATCAAATACATTTAGATTCTCTTGCTTTGTAAGTTGCAATTATGATATATTTTTTAATGGATTTACTATTATTCATTGACTTCTGATAAACAGTCAACACAACAAAATTGTACACTATTGAATAACACTGCAGTATGTTTGTTGTCTTTTTTGAAAATACAAGTACTTGTGTGTAAGCACCAATCAAGGAAAATTATCAAAATCAGCATACTGAACATCAATACATCGCATTTATATATTATATTTTGTTGCCAATATAATGTTGTATGCGACTGTCATAAAAGTGAGCGGTTTAACTAGCGTTAAAACCAGGTTCAACACACCGTGTGTTATATATGGAAATACATGCACCAGTCAGGAATATGACAGTTGCTTCAGATTCGTTTGATGTGTGTGAACTTTTGATTTTGCTATTTGATAAAGGACTTTCCGTATCGAATTTTCCTTTGAGTTCGGTATATTTGCTATCTAACATATGAATGCGATTTCAGAATACCGTTGTATAAAGGTATTGCTGCCAACAATTTTTGGAACAACATAGTCAATAGTATCGATATAAACCAGTGTGATAGATTCGAATTCGCTCACTATGCGTTATAATCGAAACAGTGTGCAGGCCATTGTACTAAGTTAAAAAGTATTTCTAAACTAGAAGTAATGTACAAAATTGGGTAACAAACTTATTAAGTCTGAATGGCTGTATTTGCTTGAAGATTGTTTCTTCTTATAGTTAAAATATTAAAAAATAGGGACACTAAACGGCACGTGACTAGCGATAATGTATTTGATTTTTATATTTAAGTTTCAAATTCTATTATCCATTTTGTTGACATATTTGAGATATAAACAACACTGATACATTTATACATAACGATAAACTTACGTCAGGATTTTTATTCAGGCATACTCCATAACAGGGGGTGTTTTGTACGCGACAGAAACGCCAACAACATGTACCAGTACTACAACGTCTACTGATCTTGGATCAGCAAATGAGGGTGTTACTATTGTAGCATGGAATGTCACTTGTAAGTATGGGGGTTAACAGCAGACGGTATTTTCATTATGCGCCATTTAATTTAATATAAATTCTGAAGTCAATAACATACGATATTATCATTGTACATGGAATGTTTAATGAAAGAACCAAGGTCAACAACAGATGGTGCTACAATTGTAGCATATTATATGATTTGAAAGTATCTGGGTCAACAACAGACGGTTTTACAATTTTATCACAGAATGGAATATGCATATATCAGGAATTACAACAATGGTTACCTTTGTAGCAAGAACTAATAATTATAAGTATCCGGGTCAACCTGTTATATATACATAATGTAAGGTTCAATAATAGACAGTGCTACTATTATAGCAATTACAATTTTGTAAGTATCATTGTAACAACAGAATTTGTACCCATGTGACATGGGATATAATATGTAAGTATTTGGATCAACAGCATGCGGTGTTACCATTGTAACACAAAAGTTAGATATATATATACATAAAAGATGTGTTATTACTGCTAATGAGAGAAATGACATAGAACTTAACAGCTATGTGTCAGCCTTCAACCATGAGCAAAGGCCATATGCATGTATCCGCGCTACAGCAGACTGGGTTACACTTTTAAGCCTAGAATGCTAAACGTAAACATCTGGGTCAACAATATACAGTGTTATAATTATATCAAGACAATGTGTATGTGACAAATGGGGTTAAAAAAGAGTTTGGCAGTGTACAAGTTTTAGCAGAAAACATTTGCTGTGTGTTATATGGTAAATAAAGCTGAAGCATATAGTGTAAACAGTAAATTTATGTAACGAGAATTATTATGCAAGCAACTCCTAAATATCCAAGGTTTATTACAAAAGGACGTCAGTGGTTTCAAAAGCCTCGATTGAACAGGGGAATTCAAACGAGTGTCAACTCAATAGTTAACAGCACAAATAATCGATATATCAAGGTATTATATACATATGTGTTAAGTACTTTGTTGGTTACAATAACAATTAGCCCTTGTTATTAAATTCTCTACCGCGAAAGATGTGAAAGTTTTTATCATAGTAGGGGTAGATACATAATGTTTGGTCCAATATGAACTCACGTGTGTTAAATATGGGGACGAAGTCCTCAATAACAGTAGAAAAATAAACTAAAAAACCTAATTTCATTGTACTAACGTAAAATCGTTCAATTTTTTTTAATGTCATGTTTGAATTCCCGCATCTGCGCAGAAATCTACAATGTACTCCCTTTTTCCGGTCTCGTTTGTGTGAAACTTTGAGTAAAATAAATATTAATCAGTCTCGTATAAAATAGGAAGGAACGCAATACCAATTTCATTTTTAATAGTTCCTTCATATGAAAAAACGTGAACTGATGATAGCGTTTCTTTGTTAACATTGCATATGACGTCATAACTTAAATAACGTCAGAACTAAAATCTCTAACAACAAAACCAAAATCGGAAACGTTACGGTATTTTCGTTACTTTTTTTAATAAATATTTAAGTTACAAAAAGATAATTCATACAGACTTCGTCCCCGTTTACAGGTAATGCGTGCCTCATATTACTTACACAATGTTTAGGAAACAATGTTTCAATTTTTCAGTTACATATATGATTTTATTTCATTAACATTTTATCGTTACTCAATGCAATTCCCTTATACATTATTCGTTATCACTTCAAACTTTTCGTTATTGGTAATCAATTCGCAATAGTCAAGTATACCACTATCATAATTTAAAAGTTATAATTTTGCAGTGAGGTGTGCTGATATAGTTCCAGGTAATTTATATACTGTTATAATATTTATACGGTTATCTAAAAAAAAAAAAAAAAAAGTGATATGATTGCCATTGAGATAAGTTTCTTTTGTTAAACTCATTGATTGTGAATCTATTTTCTTGAATTTGTAATGATGATGTATAATGTATGATAGATTGCCAATAAAACAGTACTGCTTAATAGATTATACCTTTAGAAGAGAGACGAACGATACCAGAGAGACAGTCAAACTCATAATTCGAAAATAAACTGACAACGCAATGGCTTCAAATGAAAAAAAACCAGACAAACAAAAGTACACATGACACATCATATAAAACTAAAGAACAAGCAACACGAACCCCACAAAAACATTAGAAACCATTCATTTTTTTAAGTTTTTTCATTGCAACCTCGTTACGCATTCCCTATTCAAACATTTCAATACAATAATATGCATGCATATGCCATAGCTTGAAAGAAAAGTAGAAAATTGATAAGAAACAATGAATAGTGTTAACACAAAGTATTGATAACCTTATAATTGTCTTACAATGCTTTGCAAAGTGTTGATAATCTTATAACTGACTAACAATGCTTGAATAATTTGCAAAGAATCAATATATCATGCATATACATAGTGTAAGTTAGTTATATGTGGTAAAGTAACGCTTCTGATTTTGCTAATGACATCAAACATATCAAAACGTAGAGACGTTATGAAATAATTCAAGGTCACAATACATTAATTTCAGAAATGAATACAATACGATAATTTCAGAAATGAATACAATACGATAATTTCAGAAATGAATACAATACGATAATTTCAGAAATGAATACAATACATTTATTTAAGACTGAATACGATAAATAAATTTCAGAAATTAATAGATAAATTGTAGTAATAATGAAATATTTGTTTTATTAAAGTTGTATATTTTTTCATTTAAATTCAAAACTTTTTTTTATTTAGATGGTATATGTTTTTCATCTGAATGCAAAATTGTTTATTGAAATGGTATAGTTTGTCGATCGAATACAATATTTGTTACTCAAATTGAATAACTTGTAAATTTAATGCAATATTGTTTATTGAATTGATTTATTTGTCGTTTAAACTTTAATTTGCAATATGTATTAGTTTTTAAAAAAAATCAAAAATTGCATGATGAGACATTGTGTGACGTAACAAGACCAACCTTGCAACTGCGTTTGTGATTGGTCGATTCTGGATTGTGTATGTTATCTTGAAACTAGTAAGTAACTAATGTACGTTTTATTTTAAAGTTTTGTCGTATTACTGCAACATATAAAACTCATGACGCAATATTTTAAGAATGAAAATACATAGGTTGTTATTCTAACAACGGACATGGCACACAAAAAGACGAAAAGTTAAACAACGGACCACAACATACACCACAGACCACTTCAAAACGAAGCGGAACAAACCTAAACTAAAACTGACGAAACATGTGCTCTGGGGGATAAACAGTTCAAAATATACGTAGTACGTACGGTGTTAGGATTGTCCCATGTCAATAAGTGACGCCAGATTAAATCCGTTGTAAGGTCATAACCCGTTATAATAAATCACAAACGTACATATTATTAGATCGTTCTCGATTTATCTATACATTAGACATACATGTAACAAAAAAGCCATCGGAACATGTTTAAAAGTCTGTACTATATATGTTAACAATTAGAAATAAATCTATATTTTTATGACCAAGGCATTGCATACCTATCAAGTAAATTGACAAATACATTAATTTTAGCATGTTTTTCTTTTGCATACTGATTAACGTAATGATGTTTGTATGTATTTAGATGTTCCTGGGTCGCTTTTGGATTTAACCTGCATTATCTGGCTACTGGACTGATTTTGATAATATTGATTTGCATTGTATCTGCTTGTCTCTACAAGAAGTATGGCGGTGTGTTTTGGACAGAAACCCATTGTTATCAACGGTTGAACCTATGTATTTTGATGTAAATTGCTAATGCCTTGCGTAGTGTGAAGTAATTCAAAGGCCAGTTTGTAAAGACTACATTCTGTTCTGCAATTTCAATTTAGTAATGTTATATTGTAACTGTTTAGCTGAACCGAATGGTGAATAAAATATAAAAAAACAATAAAACATTTTTTCTTTAATATACTATTTATGTCTAAGGGGTTTTGTCTAGTGAAACGTTATCCCGTCTGGTGTCTCTGTAATTGTGTTGTCAACGGAGGTCATTAACAAATAGCTGTTAACACCAATGTTTTAATTTGGAAGCAAGCCTATGACAAGGTCATTTCGATTATAAAATAAAGTTTAAGATTCGAATTTTTTTCTAAATACAGTTGAGGCTAGACATGCATGTCGTCTACAGAACACTGATCCGTTCGAATTCAAACAACTCAAAAGTAAACTTTCACCACAACACAAAAAAAAATAAAAAGACTATGCAATACGAACCCAACCAATCATCGGAGTGATCTCGAATGCTCTGGAAAGTAGGCAGATCCTGATCCACGTATGAAACCGTCAACCAACTAGTAATGGCGTCCGTGAAATTCCGAATGGATGATTTCAACCTTGCCACTTGAATCCCTATAAATTGTGTT
This sequence comes from Mytilus trossulus, assembly GCF_036588685.1. Classification (NCBI taxonomy): domain Eukaryota; kingdom Metazoa; phylum Mollusca; class Bivalvia; order Mytilida; family Mytilidae; genus Mytilus; species Mytilus trossulus. Next base: position 10,683,613 of record NC_086386.1, read on the forward strand.
TATATGCGACAAACCTCAGTTAAGGAAAATGTGATAGGAGATGCAAGCTCTGGAAAATCTTATCAACTAGGAAATATAGACCCCATATGTGCTGCTGAAATCTGATATCAACCTCTTACTGTATTTTGTCGTTTAACTGCTTTGATTTGATTGAAATGATGATTCCTTTATGTGTCCTGGTTACACAGTAATTACCCTGATTCTTTCGTTGTGTTTTTTCTGCATTAAATCATTGCAGAGTCCTTAATTCCAAATACACATAAGGTCTACTCCTGGACTGGGTTTCACAAATGTCGATTAAAATTAATAGTCTATTAAAAGAAGTACACTGAAATTTAATAGTCTGTTATTTTCGTTGCACAAAATTTAATTAATGGTAATAGTCTATTATCTCACTTTTTAATTTAATTGGACGAAGGAGCACTATTTTAAAGTCCTTAACTGCACACATTTAAAATGGATGCCAAGCAAGTGCTTGGATTACTTGTACATCAAAATCAGAGGAAAAATACCGTGTCAGGCTTCTAAACTCGATGATTTGTCGTACTGAGAGCTTCGCACAGTCGGTGATATCTCACATTGTTAAATTTCGTCACAAAAAGAATCGTTTTTGTTATAATTTTATTAGAATAGTGAGAGAAAAACAAGATTGAAATTGATTATATAAGTTCTTGAAGCATAAATGAAGATATAATTGTAATTCTATATAACCATATTAATCATAAACCTATTAAAGAAAAAATGGTTTCATTTTTAGCAAACCGGGCCCAAAGGGCAAAGTGAGCTTTTCTCATCACTTGTTGTTCGTTTTCCGTCGTCGTCTGTCGTCGTCAGTTGTCGTCGTCCGTCGTCGTTAACTATTGCAAAAATCTTCTTCTCTGAAACAATTGGCCACAATCATCTTTGGAGTATTTAATTTGAAAAATGTGTCCGGTGACCCGGCAAACCACCCAAGATGGCCAACATGGCTAAAAATAGAACATAGGGCAAAATGTAGATTTTGGCTTATATCTCTGAAACCAAAGTATTTAGAGCAAATCTGACATGAGGTAAAATTGTTTATCAAGTCACCATCTATCTGCCCTTAAATTTTCAGATGAATTGGACAACTGGTTGTTTTGTTGCTGCGTCCAATTGGTAAATAAAAAAAAAATACCGTTTTGGTTATTATCTTGAATACTATTATAGACAGAGATAAACTGTAAATAGCAATACTGTTCAGCAAAGTAAGATCTACAAATAGGTTAACTGACCAAAATGGTCAGATGACCCCTTAAGGAGTCATTGCCCTTGATAGTTATTTTTTTTTTACAATTTTCATTAATTTGGCTAACTTTTGAAAATCTTTACAAAATATTATCATCTGTAACTAAAGGTCCAAGTTTATTATAGATAGAGAAAATTGTAAGTAGCAAGAATATTCAGTAAAATAAGGTCTACAAAAACATTACCATCATCAAAACACAATTTTGTCATGAATCCATACTTTGTATGATTTGCACGTTGACCAAGGTGAGCGACGCAGGATCTGAAGAGCCTTTTGTTATAAGTACGTCAAATTTCATTAAACTGAAGAAAAAAACTTTTGCCTGCATATTTGAAAAAAAAGTTTGCTTTGTTCAAACTGAACTGTATTTCTTAGTAAAAAAATTTCTGCAAAATCAAACAAACTATTGAAGGCATAGACGAAATCATTTGACATTTGAAGACCTTTTATAGCAGGGGTTTTACGGCCCAATTTTAGAGTCACATTATGTACACATAATCTTGTGGGTAAAATCAAACATTAAGAAGATTTCATCAAATCAAAGTATGTCGTGAATTAGTTCAAAACATTTTATCCAATTATTGGTTTTTATAAGTTTATCAAAGTGGAACCATAAGGTGCACATATAGCAGTTTTAAATTAGAGCCGAAACATTTCTCTGTAAAATTCCAGTAGATCGATATTGGTGTCAGCATTTGGAAACTAATACACATTTTCCCTAAAATACAGGATTTTGTTGCATAAATGAAGAAATCTTCGAATGTAATTTCCGTTGACGTGCTAATAAAGAGTGCTTTCTTTCCGTCTGCATTTCTATCAAGAATGGCATGCCAAGTTAACATTGTAATGATTACTAAAGATGGGAGACACTTAGTTGGACATAAATTACAGAACAGTATACAACAACATACATTGTAATTCGTTGGACAAAAGAGAATCCAGTAATAATTTTGATATTATAACACAGTGATTTAATTTAGATCTTTTTTAAATAAAGAGGGTGTATAATGTCCATGATATTTATAACCAAAACATATTTAACATTTTTCTGTAAAAAAGATGAAACATAACTATCCTGCACTTTGGTATATCTTAGGTATAAACATCAAATGAATATCTGATATTTACTAGGGCTAGAGTAGTTCATAATATTAAAACAAAAATTATTGGACTTATGGGGGTCGCCCAGATATTCCGACACCTGGTTTGTCCGACAAAGCCGTTAATAACTGATGTATTAGAAAATATAATTCATGAGTATGGCTTCATGTGGGTGTGGATTGCATATTCATAAAACAACAAGCTTTCTTTCCTTTATAAAATACATTAGTTATTTTCATTTGTGTTCTTTGTTTTATCTTTTAAACACAACTTATCGGTTGTACAACACAGGCAAACATGCGACATGAAAGTTATTCTAGCAAAACAACACCCCCTCATTTAATATTGACACTGTCACAAGAAGGTATTAGTTTTAATTATTCCGATTTACGGGCATTTTTTGCTGTTGTAAACTTATTCTAACAGATTCCTCACAGACAAAGCAACAAACTTTACACAGTTCTATTTGGTTAACCACTTAAGGTCGATTGATGGTATACCGCCAACTTGGACCGTACAATCACAGTACAAAATCGGTCTAGTTATTTGCCTAAATCTGCAAATTTGGAAAAAATATTTGCAATTCAATGGTTAGACTGTTTTTCTATATAAAGAAAACTTGTCAATTAATTGTATTAAACACAATATTTTTACAAATATCAATTTTTTGGGTTCTAAAATTATTTTTATCAAATGAGTCATTTGAGGGGAGATAACTCTTTTAATTCAAAATTTATACTGGGATAATAGGGATTTTTTTTAATTTGTACTTGATGCAAGAAAACAAGTTCGATGACACCATTTTTTCTTTTTATTTTCTTAAAACATATTATGAAACCTATCTTCTCCCAATTTATTTCAAAATTCTAACTTATAGATTTTTTTTTATGCACACTAATGTGTTTTTCCATGAACAAACTAACCAATTTTGGTCAATTTTCAACGACTCATAGCTTGAAAAATAGCACGGTGACCCATATTTTTTATTTCATTTTTGAAAAAAGTATAGTAAAATCTTCATCTTGGCAAACAATAAGAAAATTCTGTCTCAAAAAATATATACTTATGATCTACCTTAAAATGATTCACTCTACAAGTAAGTTGTTTATAAACTTTGTTGTATATAGACAAACTAAACCAATGTTCTTCTCAAAATAACCCTGTACACTGAACCATTCATCTCACATATAATCGTCTACGCGGTAAAGCCTAACTAGAGCCTTAACTTTCTTATTTCTCTGCTTTAGGAGATATACATAGCTGTGTAACTTCATGTTAGTTATTCGATTAAACTTCACAAAATTTTAATTTAAAGAGAAATGACGATTGCTATAAGACAATAAGAGATTAAAATTTCGTAACCTACAATCATATTCACGTTTTAAAAAGTGGGGGTAAGCTGTTTTACCTCTTTCAGTTCGTCCGTCTGTCCGTCCATAGTAATCAACGGTACAAGGATTATAATTTAATACGCCAGACGCGCGTTTTGTCTATATAAGACTCATCAGTGACGCTCATATTAAAATATTCGTCCAATGAATATGTTTCGTCGCAACTTTCCCAGGAATTACATCATAAGGATTTCTGAAATTCGGTTTCGGTTTTGATATAAATCAGCTAAATCCTATAATGCGTGTTCATATTCATCACTCAATAACGTCCTGTTTACTGCGAACTTATATAATTTTTCACACGTTAGCCAAGTTGAAAATGTTTCTTACATATCAACTATTTTTGTTATTGTTTCCACTCATATTTCTGAACCAAGCTAGCAATACCAAAGGACAAGGTAAGATAAGCCCCTGTTTTGCAGCCTCCCGGCCCCAGGTTTTCTCATTTTCGCATTAAGTTATGGAAAGCTACTTATGATTTCAAAATAATCTCTGGGGTATGTTTGAATGAATTTCAAAACCATTTATTTCCGCAACTTGGTGAGGTTAGCGGGAAAAAAATTTAAAATGAAAATACTAGTATAAAAACTTTAAAATCGGCTGGGTTAAACATGTTTATTGTTATCTCAACCCTAGCCAATGTAGTATCAAGAAACACATAATAATATGCAAAGTAAAAAGAAAGAAGTCAGAGTCTTATGTCAGAAGAAGTTACAAAAGAAACTACACAAAATGACAATGATACATTAAGTAACAAAGAACTACTAGCAGTTACTGACATGCCAGCTCCAGACCTCAATTGAACTGATTGAATGATCATGTCTTCATCATACAATGAAACATACGATGATACGTTATGATCAGTTATGGTTTCGGAAATCATGAGATGGAAATTTCAATACAGATAAAAGATTGTTGTTTTATTCACTCTGAATTTCCCTGATTGTAATTTTTTTCGCAATGACATGTATTGCAATTTCGTGTATTACAGTCCAGTTGACGACCTATGTTTTCATTGAACAGTGTCTGCACGTCATATCATAGGCGATATTAGCAGTTCGAATTCGGTAGTCATATTGATTTAAAAAATATAAATGTTGTGAAAGACCACTTCAAAAATCCCGTCTAAACTTTATTTTGTATTGTTTTACTTATTCTTAGAGGTTCACTTTTGCCAAGTTTGATGGTTCTATCATTTAAAATAATGTGAACCGTATTTGCACTCATGAGAAATGCAAATAAATCTAGGACACTGTTTATCCCTACATCAGACATTAAAATGATGTCATCATCGTGATAGGGCGGAATACACTTAGAAGTGTATGGTTTCAGTCCATGGTACTGTAAATAGAATCGACAACAAGTTTGTTCAAGCTGTAAAATATTTGACTTTTGAACATATATTGCCTTTATATTGTGCCTTTTATTAAGATGCACCGACGTATAATTTATACTGAAACGGAAGTAATAAACGTATTTATAGAGTTTTAACCAAAAAACACAAACAGTGACAAATTATTCGATATGTTGTGTCAAACATTAATGAGTTTTTCAACAATATCCACCATTGTTGAAAACATTTTATCAGATTATAAACTTTGAGCATATTTTAATGATAATGCATAAGTTAAAGAAAAAAACTTTGATGATACACAATGAATAATAGCATAATTGTGTCAATTATCTTTTTTTACATGAAAAGTAAAATCACCAAAATATTGAATTCCGAGGAAAATTCAAAATGGAAAGTCCCTAATCAAACAGGATGTTTCAGAATATATGCCTTATTTTTGTGTCTTCCGTAATGTCAAATCCGTATCAATTTCGATAAATCAAATTTAATACTTTTTGCGTCACATCATTCCATAATGACCATTTGTTTGCTGTCTTATAAATGTATGTCAGCATTGAGATTATGGATACTCCAACCTAGACGTTTCTTAAGTATGCATTTATACCATAGGTTTTTGCTGTTTTTGGTCTGCGATATGTTGATAATGTGCATTTCAAAAACAGATAAAGTATACATATTTATCTGTTCATCTTCATATCTTTGGTGTGGGTTTTCACTTTTATTGTTTTTTATGGCTGTCTCAGTGATAAATATCCCGAAACTCTATTTATTTATAAAACACAAATTTAAAGCAACGTCTGTTTTATTGCTGTTCTTTATTTTTGAAGCACGTATAAGCCTACACGACAACAGTTTGTCAAGTGTTCTTTTTGAGAGGTTTGTTTTGTAATTTTTTTTATCATTGATTAACAACTGTTACATCAACCTTAAGTTGCAAAGGGAAGAAACTAAGGGGGACTCTAGTTTTACAGTTTCATTTGTCGGGAGTAAAAGCAAATGAGGGAAAAAAAATAATAAACATCTATCTGTATAATTTTATAGTTTGTATTGTCAGTAGGAACCCTATAACAAAACTGTTTTTTCATGCTTTTTTTTCTATATTATGAAATATACGACTAACTACGTTTATATCCTTAGACATTTAATCAGTTAAAACTGCGAGATGAAGATTCTAAATATATTATTTTATTTTAAAAAACAAATCATATATAAAAAAGAAATACAAAATGTAATGAACAACAAAATGATTGGAGAGTAAATTATTGTTGTATTTGGAATGGCTTAACTCAAGCAGGTTTCTAAACAATCAGGTTTGAAATAAAATTGAAAATAAACACACCATTTATCTGCTAACATAAGCTTTGTTAGCTTAAGTTAAACTGATAGTTTATAGATTTATTATGAAGAGCATACGCAATTCGTATAAAAGGTCCAGTCATGACAAATGATTTTATAAATTGTGATAATAATTGTGGTCGTTTATTTGTATGAGTTTTACATTTTTCTTTAGGAAATGCGCAGGACATTAATTCATCAATATTAAAGTTGCAGCTCTCCTTGTGCGTCATTGCTAATTGTATTATAAGTCTATAAACAGTTAAAATGTTACTCAAAACGAGAAACAAAGAGGATATAAAAGAACAACTCGTAAATCATAGAGAAACGGTCAAGGCAATTAGAAAAATGACAATAAAAAAAACAGAAAACTGATCACTGAGTTACACAATCATAAAAACAAACTTATTCCTACACTTTCCCATGATACTTTATACAACTATTTACAATATTGGTCGCTGACACTGCTGATGGACGTTTCGTCTCCGATTGTATCACCAGCTCAGTAGTCATAACTTCGGTGTTTTCATGAAATTCAATAACAATTATATGGATTTTTTCTTATCAATTTACTGTGAGTAATATTTAAAATTATTCGAAAAACTAAGGATTGTCTTAGGTATAAATAATCGCAGCCGTATATATAAACACATATATGGCACAACTTTTTGTAGTTTTGGCTATTCAATGATCTTCATACTGGTTCGGCTGTAATTCTTTTTTAATCTGAGCGTAACTGACGAGTCTTCTGAAGACGAAACGCGCGTTTGGCGTATGAGATTATAAGCACGTTTCCTTTGATAGCTACTAAAAAAAATTAATGTGGAAAAGTTTTTGAAAACACAAAATTTTTTACTTATATCTTTTGAATTATGAATTGCTAAAAATTAATAAGTGCAACATAAGAAATATCTATTATAAGATTAATTGCACACAGAAATATATAGTATCTAACATACCATAATTTGGGTTTCTCCGAAGGCAATGTATTTTATCAATTATTTTGTGCATTCCAGAGGCCACGTGTGACCTACCATTCTACTACGATGATGAATATGAAATAGCAGGCAGAGATAAGCTCCATATTAATTCTACATTGATCGTAGATTATCCACTTAACATTCCTGGTACAAGTAGACGAAATTTTGGTTGCTTAGAAAAGCACGGCAACATATACATACTCAAGTAATATATTATCTGATTATTTGGAACATTGACTTACTGATATAATCATTTAACAAGAACAGCTGTCTTCAATAGAAAAAAATAAGTAAAAATTAAATGGGTAATGTTTGTTACGACATCTCAGTGACGTAAAAGTCATTTTAAGGTCAACGTTGTTTATAACAAATATAAAATGAAGATATCGGTATGATTTCCATTACTAAGAAAGAGGTAAAATCGCATGAATGTTTTGTCAGTACTTTAGTATACCTTCAAGATATCTTAATCACAATCATTTGTGGGTATTGTGCACGTTTTATTCATGTTATAATAGGTATATTAAATGGGAAAAATTACTGTAATTCTATTCGTTTAAACTGTCAGTACATTTGAATGAAATGAATTTATCATGGGTGTTTCATTATATGTAGCTTTGAGGGTGTTTGCTAATTTTACTTCTGGTTAAAACTTATTCAATTCAGCATAGTATTTAAATAAATATTTGTTTGATACTGAATTTAAAATTTATATTATACGGTATATGTCACATTTGTTTGAATAATGTGTATTTCATATTAAATACAGCATTGGCATTGTTGTGCGACCATCCTATTTACACAACATTTGGTATTTATAAATAAAGGCAACAGTAGTGTTCGCTGTTCAAAAGACAAAGATCGATTGAGGTTATTGGCCTTTTGATATTTGTAATTAGTACTGGTTTAATGTATACATTGGTGGGTTGTTCAAATCAGGTGAAATGTGTTAGGCGTGTTTATACCGAACCGACTTAATATGATAATTAAAAGTTATTGTATTAACAGAGGAACAGAGAACGTAGATATCTTCAACCAACTTATCACGCTTTATATGTGTTTAGAGATCCATCAAGTAAGCAATGCAGCATATTACTACTACTATAAGACAGGTGAGTGTGATACAGCAGAGCTCCATCCTTATCAATTTACACAGATATAAATATATGTGGTATGAGTGCCAATGAGGCATCTACAAATAATTTAAAAAATGGACAAATAAAAAGAGCATGTAACAGTGATGTTAGTACATTAACACATTCAAAGAACACATCGTCACATCTAATCCTTCAAGCATAGTCTTTTCAACCTAATTTAAATAAATGAAATTGTAATGTTACTAAAAGCCAAAAAGATAGTCACATAGTAATGTAAATATTAATTTTGACCAAAGCAAGATTTGAACAACTCATCACAGCTAAATGATAAGCAAAAGTTAACTCATATCTTGACTTACATCTAGAAATTGACAATGAGGGTCGGTTGAAAACAAAACTTTACGACAATAGAGATGAGTTCACCAGTTTCCAATTGTGAACTTTCTATTTCTAAGTAGCAATATTCCAGCAGCACCTGCAAACGGGTTATATCTCTCAATTTATACGATATTTCCATGCTTGCCATTCCTATCATGATTTTCTTGATAGAAGGTTGCTAATCACAAGGAAACTATTAAACCAAGGGTTCCAAATGATGAAGTTGAAATCATCTCTTCGTAAATTTTACAGACACCATCACGTGTTGGTTAACCATTATGGAATAGCCGTTTCACAAATGATATCATATGTTTCTTATGTCGTAACTACAATCCCCTTCCCTTTCACGAATGTGACCTACCTAATAAGACTATTTACCGGATTTGTTATCACATAAGTAACACGACGGGTGCCACATGTGGAGCAGAATCTGCTTACTCGTCAAGAGCACCTGAGATCACCTCCATTTTGTGGTAGGGTTCGTGTTGCTTAATCTTTAGTTTTCTATGTTATGTCATGTTTACTATTTATTGTCTATTTGTCTTTTTTCATTTTTAGCCATGCCGTTGTTAGTTTATTTTCGATTTATTAGTTTGACTGTCCCTCTGGCATCTTCCGTCCCTCTTTTAAGATGTCACGCAAGACCGTTTGAGTAATAGTACCAAGAATCTTTAGCTTTTTAAAATTACTAAACGTTAGACTGAAATATTAATCTTTAACGCAATCATAAACTAAACTTCAAATTAATTTTTATGAATATATATAAAGATGTTAAACCGGTTGACAACACAGTCACATGACTAAATAATGTCTATGGGATGGTAAATAAAACAACATCAGCCAATCAGATGACGTGTTTCATACAAAATTAAATTACTAAAACATAGTAAAGATGTGATAAAAAAGCGATCGTGTGAGACCCTTATTGGATGCCCAGGTAGTTTAACACGCACCGAGTATCTAGACAAGCTATCTCCATCAGACATGCATCTATAGAGTTGAAATAGAACGCATTTTATAAAAACTAGTGTACGGAAAATATTCATGGTAAATTACCATTATAAAATAAAACAACATTTGTGTTTACCATGAATATTCTTTGAAAAGGAATGAACTGGTGGGAATAATGCGAACAATTTAAAAAAAAAACAGCGATATATAGACATTTTCCTTTTTTTCCCCAGATATTTGCGCGGTTTTTAATTGCAATGAACATTTGATATATAAGTTGATGTGTAATTTTACATAAACAGGTTTACATTTTTTAGCATCCATATTATTTAATATTCAATAATACAATAGGTTATGCACTGTTTTACCGAGATTATATATATGGATCAAAGACTGGACATCCTCCGTTTGATGAAGTTTGTGCCGAGACAACCAACGAAAAAGCTTTCATCATGATTGCAAAGAAAGGTAAGAATATTATATTGAACATAATCCATTTGATAACAGACATTTTACTTTCCAAAACGTTATTGTGCAAGGAAACATGATTGATACGGAATAACATGATACGTAAGGTAATGTAATAGACCTGACCTCTGCTAATGAATTCCGGATGAAACGAACAACTAAAAGCGAAACATTTCAATTAAATTGTATAAACGAATACCGATGGAGCAAAGGGTATGGTATGATTATACTTAAAAATAAGACAAATAAAAAAAAATCACACAAAACAGCGAGAAAATCCAGCTTTCGGAGGCGAACTTCTACTGAACTCTTAACAAAGTGTGTACTTGTTAAAAGAGAAAACGAACGTCACACTAAACTCCGAAATATATAACTGAACCAAAGTAAAAAGAAAAACAACATGCAAGACTATCACAAAAATATTCGGTGCATGACGTTATTTGTCTTATTATATCTGACCAGGTTTTGTTTGAATTCATATGAATAAAAACGGGTTCATCAGTATGTTTGTACTGTACCTGTCGATCAAAATGTCAAGCATTTAAATGAAATCAACCTCAGTGTATTTCTTTTTTTTTCTTTTAATTAGTATAGTTCTTCACACATTAATAAGTATAGACCCTTACACAAGAAATTTATATCTAGCTATATAGGATGCAAAAGTTTGAAGAAAAACCACTGCTTGAAGAAAGAATAGATGTATTAGATCTTTCAAGAAAGAGGCAAACAGATAATAATCAAATATTCAAACTCATAAATCAAAAACAAACAGACAATGCCATGAAAAAATAGGGGACGACATAACGATAAAGAACAACACACAAAACACACAATTGAAAACAAAAGACTGGACAAGTCGTACATCGTGATGATTCCTTCTTAATAAGTATTTTAATGCAGTTCAAGTATCCACTATAAACATGATGGGATATTTTCATTGCCCTTTTTTATGACAATATAAAATCACAAAAAGGACGGATATTACAGATTATCTGAATCTTCTTTTCTATAAAAGAGGGACGAAAGACACCAAAGGGACAGTCAAACTCGTAAATCTAAAACAAACTGACAACGCCATGGCTAAAAATGAAAAAGACAAACAGAAAAACAATAGTACACATGACACAACAAAGAAAACTAAAGAATAAACAACACGAACCCCACCAAAACTAGGGGTGATCTCAGGTGCTCCGGAAGGGTAAGCAGATCCTGCTCCACATGCGGCACCCGTCGTGATGCTTATGTGATTACAAATCCGGTAAATAGTCTAATTCGGTAGGTCAAATTCATGAAAGGGAAGGGGATTGTAGTTACAATGGGATTATAAATGGCATAGGGATATATGTAAAAATTGGTGGGTTGTTCAAATCAGGTGAAGTGTGTTAGGCGTGTTTATACCGAACCGACTTAATATGATAATTAAAAGTTAGTGTATTAACAGAGGAACAGAGGACGTAGATATCTTCAACCAACTTATCACGCTTTATATGTGTTTAGAGATCCATCAAGTAAGCAATGCAGCATATTACTACTACTATAAGACAGGTGAGTGTGATACAGCAGAGCTCCATCCTTATCAATTTACACAGATATAAATATGTGTGGTATGAGTGCCAATGAGGCATCTACAAATAATTTAAAAAATGGACAAATAAAAAGAGCATGTAACAGTGATGTTAGTACATTAACACATTCAAAGAACACATCGTCACATCTAATCCTTCAAGCATAGTCTTTTCAACCTAATATAAATAAATGAAATTGTAATGTTACTAAAAGCCAAAAAGATAGTCACATAGTAATGTAAATACTAATTTTGACCAAAGCAAGACTTAAACAACTCATCACAGCTAAATGATTAGCAAAAGTAAACTCATATCTTGACTTACATCTAGAAATTGACTATGAAGGTCGGTTGAAAACAAAACTTTACGACAATAGAGATGAGTTCACCAGTTTCCAATTGTGAACTTTCTATTTCTAAGTAGCAATATTCCAGCAGCACCTGCAAACGGGTTATATCTCTCAATTGATACGATATTTCCATGCTTGCCATTCCTATCATGATTTTCTTGATAGAAGGTTGCTAATCACAAGGAAACTATTAAACCAAGAGTTCCAAATGATGAAGTTGAAATCATCTCTTCGTAAATTTTACAGACACCATCACGAGTTGGTTAACCATTATGGAATAGCCGTTTCACAAATGATATCATATGTTTCTTATGTCGTAACTACAATCCCCTTCCCTTTCACGAATGTGACCTACCTAATAAGACTATTAATCGGATTTGTTATCACATAAGTACACGACGGGTGCCACATGTGGAGCAGAATCTGCTTACTCGTCAAGAGCACCTGAGATCACCTCCATTTTGTGGTGGGGTTCGTGTTGCTTAATCTTTAGTTTTCTATGTTATGTCATGTTTACTATTTATTGTCTATTTGTCTTTTTTTTCATTTTTAGCCATGGCGTTAGTTTATTTTCGATTTATGAGTTTGACTGTCCCTCTGGTATCTTCCGTCCCTCTTTTAAGATGTCACGCAAGACCGTTTGAGTAATAGTACCAAGAATCTTCAGCTTTTTAAAATTACTAAAACGTTAGACTGAAATATGAATCTTTAACGCAATCATAAACTAAACTTCAAATTAATTTTTATGAATATATATAAAGATGTTAAACCGGTTGACAACACAGTCACATGACTAAATTATGCCTATGGGATGTTAGATAAAACAACATCAGCCAATCAGATGACGTGTTTCATACAAAATTAAATTATTAAAACATAGTAAAGATGTGATAAAAAAGCGATCGTGTGAGACCCTTATTGGATGCCCAGGTAGTTTAACACGCCCCGAGTATCTAGACAAGCTACCTCCATCAGACATGCATCCATAGAGTTGAAGTAGAACGCATTTTATAAAAACTAGTGTACGGAAAATATTCATGGTAAATTACCATTATAAAATAAAACAACATTTGTGTTTACCATGAATATTCTTTGAAAAGGAACGAACTGGTGGGAATAATGCGAACAATTTAAAAAAAAAACAGCGATATATAGACATTTTCCTTTTTTCCCCAGATATTTGCGCGGTTGTTAATTGCAATGATCATTTGATATATAAGTTGATGTGTAATTTTACATAAACAGGTTTACATTTTTTAGCATCCATATTATTTAATATTCAATAATACAATAGGTTATGCACTGTTTTACCGAGATTATATATATGGATCAAAGACTGGACATCCTCCATTTGATGAAGTTTGTGCCGAGACAACCGACGAAAAAGCTTTCATCATGATTGCAAAGAAAGGTAAGAATATTATATTGAACATAATCCATTTGATAACAGACATTTTACTTCCCAAAACGTTATTGTACAAGGAAACATGATTGATACGGAATAACATGATACGTAAGGTAATGTAATAGACCTGACCTCTGCTAATGAATTCCGGATGAAACGAACAACTAAAAGCGAAACATTTCAATTAAACTGTATAAACGAATACCGATGGAGCATAGGGTATGGTATGATTATACTTAAAAATAAGACAAATAAAAAAAAATCACACAAAACAGCGAGAAAATCCAGCTTTCGGAGGCGGACTTCTACTGAACTCTTAACAAAGTGTGTACTTGTTAAAAGAGAAAACGAACGTCACACTAAACTCCGAAATATATAACTGAACCAAAGTAAAAAGAAAAACAACATGCAAGACTATCACAAAAATATTCGATGCATGACGTTATTTGTCTTATTATATCTGACCAGGTTTTGTTTGAATTCATATGAATAAAAACGGGTTCATCAGTATGTTTGTACTGTACATGTCGATCAAAATGTCAAGCATTTAAATGAAATTAACCTCAGTGTAATTCTTTTTTTTCCCTTCTTTTAATTAGTGTAGTTCTTCACACATTAATAAGTATAGACCCTTACACAAGAAAGTTATATCTAGCTATATAAGATGCAAAAGTTTGAAGAAAAACCACTGCTTGAAGAATAGATGTATTAGATCTTTCAAGAAATAGGCAAACAGATAATAATCAAATATTCAAACTCATAAATCAAAAACAAACAGACAATGCAATGAAAAAATAGGGGACGACATAACGATAAAGAACAACACACAAAACACACAACTGAAAACAAAAGACTGGACAAGTCGTACATCGTGATGATTCCTTCTTAGTATTTTAATGCAGTTCAAGTATCCACTATAAACATGATGGGATATTTTCATTGCCCTTTTTTATGACAATATAAAATCACAAAAAAGGACGGATATTACAGATTGTCTGAATCTTCTTTTCTATAAATGGCATAGGAATATATGTGGGATTCATAGATTGGCTATGAAGTGCATATTTTTTGCTTAGATATTAAAAAACAAATATGTTTGCATATAAACGAAATATTTTTGGAGGCTTTGTTAGAGGTTTTAGGTAAATATTTTCTTCTCTATAGTGATGTCAACTTGTTCATCGTAGACGTAGACGTAACAACTGTATACATCAAACTAATGATTGAAGTGAAGTTGTCCTTTGACCAATTTAATTTAACCTTACATTGTATTAGGGTCTTACGAAGAAAATTTACTGAACACAAAATGTCCGCAAGATATATTGGCTGTATTTGACAACGTGAATATCACATCATCGTATGGAACTACAACAACTGGGTGTCCAGGGACAAGAGTAGATGTCTGCACTAATAGGACTACAGTAGCATTAAACTACAACAGCACCTGCTATACTGCAAAAATGGCATCTAGTAAGAAACAACCCTTCATATCAGTTGTTGAAACCATTACTTGCGTTATACATTTTATAATGAGTATTTATAGATATGTAGAATAACTCCTAAATACCGCCTTCTATCAATGATTGATTCGTGTCTAACTCAACTTTCAACACTAGTGTGCTATTCATTGACGGTCTGGTTTTTGTTTGGTGAGGCAAGCCGGATTACCATGAGAGAACCAACCATCCTCTGTAGCAAAACAGACAATCATAGTCAATTAAGATTAAAGTCGAGTGCACCTACCTTGTTAGTGGTTTAAACTAACTTACACAGTGTTGTCAGGATAGTGCCACTGTGACAAACTATTTTTTACCTTGATAAAATTTTATTCAAAAATTTTCAATAAAAAATTACAAGATAGTTCCTGGTGTCAAAAAAGACAGATACATCTACAAAATGCAGTCAGTTATATTATCTGCTTACCCTTCCGGAGCACCTGAGATCACCCCTAGTTTTTGGTGGGGTTCGTTTTGTTTATTCTTTAGTTTTCTATGTTGTGTCATTTGACTATTGTTTTTCTGTTTGTCTTTTTCATTTTTAGCCATGGCTTTGTCAGTTTGTTTTAGATTTACGAGTTTGACTATCCCTTTGGTATCTTTCGTCCCTCTTTTTTTATGCAATATAAACGGCATTTAAACAAAACATCAGATAGGTTGTTCATCAACTTTTAAAATTGTTATAATATTTCCTCATGTTTATCTATTTCTTTATTAACAAGAGTATCTTTAATAAATTATTTTTCTTAAAAAAAGGTTCCTTTCTCAGATTTTACAGATAAAAAGTGAGAGATGGTTTATTAAACATATCGAGTAATTATTCTACTCGGCCACCGAGGCTCCCAGCTCTTCTTAAAACGATACAATACTAATCATTAAAATAACAAAACTCCAGAACTCCGTGGAATATTCAAAAGAGGAAGCCTTTAATCAAATTGCAGAGTCAAAAGCTCAAACACATCTAACGAATAGACAACAACTGTCATATTCCTGACTTAGTTCATGTACGGGCAGTTTCTTGTTACAGTAGAAAATGATGAATAAGACCTGGTTTTATACAGCTTGCTAAAATGTCGGTGTCACATGATTCCTTATCATATTTTATTGAGTACATCGTAGATATTATTCTTTGAAGTAGTATAGTTTATGTTCGTGTTAATGATGCTTCTTTGTGTACTACATAGTAGTTTGATTTCATGTAGTTATGTTTGTCATGGATGTTTATGGTTAATAATGAACCGTTTAATTTTTTCAATTGATCATAAATAGGAGACGGGAAATACAGTTGCTTATTCTCTATGACATTGGGATCTGACACATATCTTGGATTATGGAATCAAGATACGATGGTTGATGGCAGCAATACATTCAGATTCTCCTGCTTTGTAAGTTTGAATTTGGATATGTGATTTTTTTTCATAATTAATTTAACTTTCAAATGTTAATTGACTTTTTAGAAGCGGTCCAAAATAGAAGAAAAACCACCAAGTCGCCCATGAAAGCAAACTCACACTCTGTGGCCCTGAATATTGAATTAACAAGTAGGAAGGTGACATGGAACTATTTGTATGCAGTTTTGTTACATGAGACGTGGATGTTTAAAACAGAAATAAGCCAAACGTATAGACTGTTCGCACGTCTAGAATTCATTTTAGGGCGCGGCAATATGGAGCGCCAGTTCCACAGACTCAATTTTCAAATCAGACTTGTTAACATTATCAAAAAGTCTTATAAAAATCTTTCTTATCGACGCATGCGTTCAATGTTTCAAGTTAAACAACATAGGTTATTGAACATGTTTCGTGATTTTTGATAGAAAAATGAAACACTGAATTGTGCGTCTCAAAAATAACGCTCATATATAAACTTGAAACAGAAAGATACAATTTAAAACTGGTCACTGATTTGAAATTGTTTAATTAGTAGATACATCCCAATTTTTTATTGATACTATATCGCGTCAATGTTTATGTATAACCGTAATTAACTTATTCTTTTATACATTATTAACTACACATACAGTTATGAAACATGTGTGTTGCCCATTTGTAATTTGATATATACATTTATGGCCCACTAAGGAGCTGTATATCAAAAAAAAATAATCCAAGAAAGGGTTATTTAACGAGGGCTTAAGATATTCACCGACTTAATGCGACATTATTATATTTTACCGAACGAACACATTACTATTAAATGTATAATATTGAGACATATTGTCAAAACACTTACGTTAGAAAACTATCCCGTGTCTATTGACATTTCGCGTATGTAAATCAAAGTTATATTCTGTCTGTAAAATATAGATAGCGATGAAAAGGGCTGATTTCAAGTGACACTAGATGCATTTCAACGTCCACTTCATGAACCTTTAACCTGTCCTTTGCCATATTTGTTAATCTGACGTTAAGTGACGTCATAAGTGACATATCGAATTAGACTATTTACGTGATTTTTATCTCATAAGCAACACGACGGTTGTCACATGTGGAGCAGGATCTGCTTACCCTTTCGGAGCACCTGAGATCACCCCTAGTTTTTGATGGGGTTCATGTTGTTTATTCTCTGGTTTTCTGTGTTGTGTCGTGTGTACTGTTGTTTGTCTGTTTGCCCTTTTCATTTTTAGCCATGGCGTTGTCAGTTCATTTTCAAATTATGAGTCCCTTTGGTATATTTCGTCCCTCTTTTAAAAAGAGTTAACTCGTGATCATACCGGTACGACAAGGGTTATTCACCGGGGAATAATATGGATGTTCAATAAACACTTCAATTTGTCAGGATTATACAACGGGAAATAATAGGGTTGTTTGATGAAGGCTTCAATTTATTGGGGTTATTGTTCGCTTCTGTCAATCTTTTGAAAAACATCAACATTATACTATGACAATTGATTCCGTATTAGTCAATCAAATAAGACCTATATAATGTATGGTAAAATATTACTAGTTAAGTAATTAATCGATATCAAGTACCAAGCAATCAAGAATGCGTTAAACATACTGATCATCATTACTTATCGTTAGAGTATTTGTTATTTATAAATATAAAGTATTTGAATCATTATGACAAATCTGAGTTGAATCATCAGTGGTTCTTTAAAGACAAAAACGAAAGTATTGTAAAACAGATTTCAAGCTCTTTTTCCAAATTTAATCGTTAACTATTCGGAATGATATATTATTAATCAATAGAATTGAAATGACAATATACGGAACTTTCTCATACGGTAATCATATGTATAAATAAATCTTTCCTTTTCGATAAAGTGAAGGAATACTTTTTGCGGAAATTCAATTCAAAGCTTCATTAAGAAGTTAAACGAAAAGCCGCTGACGCAACATCACAATCAAATTGAGTCTACATTTTCCACATATTATATATACTACAACATTAATACACCGTTTACGGAAAGCGTTATATATAGATTATACCACTGCATCGAGTGTAATACTATATTTATCCACTCGAGACAGTTAAATTTCAAATTTAAAGTCCGAGCCGCCTCGGTGTCCCTTTATCTCAGTAGCACGCGTTCGATACCGGAAAGGGAAACACAAACAATTTGCGAAAAGCATTATTTGGCTGGTGTTGAGACGAGTTCTTTATACAGAATGTGCACAGCCATGTATCACCAGCACTGCGGATGACGCAAAGGATAAATCTGTTATCACTTATTCAGACGTACTTATATATATACATAAATACTAACATCGGATTCATTGAATTTGCTTTAGGCGTACTCTGTATTAAGTGGTGTTTTGTACGCAACAGAAACCCCAACAGCATGTACGAGTACTACAACCTCTACAAATCTTGGATCAGCAACAGAAGGTGTTACCGTTGTAGTATGGAAAAGAATATGTAGGTAGCAAAGTAAACTACAGATGGAATAACCATTTTACCACTGAATGTTATATAGATATAAAAAGACGTGGTATGAGTTCCAATGAGACAACTTACCATTCAATTACCATTACAATACGGGCTTTAACATGGAAAAACTCAGTCTTAAGACATATTAACATGCCATGCTACTATGCTAACATGGTCAACAATTGACGGTGTTACCATTGTGGCATAGAATAGTATATATTAAAGTATCAGGGTAAACAACAAACAATATCACCATTGTAGTATAAAATACTATACTAGTATGCAGGAATCAGTCAAAAACTAATGGTATTATCATTGTAACATATTCAACTATCAAAATCAACAGCAGATGGTCCTAAAATTTTACCAATGTTATATATAATCATCAGGATCAACAACAGATGATGTAATCATTGTAGCACATAATTTTACATGTCAGTATTAGGGTCGTACAGAGGGAAATACTACTGAAGGCAGGAGTATCATTTTGGCAATAATTCTTAAATATGAGAAATAGGGTCGACAATGTAAATATTTCAGCAGAAAAAATATAGTATTACGATCATGTCAAATGCACAAAATTCTTTTATAGTTAAAATAAGGGTTGTTGGCACTATTTTGCAGCCACGCTTCTTTGGAACTAAATAAAAAAAAAGACAGAAACCTACATATCTACAACGGAAACCAAACACATAAAAAAATGAAAAGATTATACGCCATGCCATATTTTTTCAAAACATGGAGTTGTGCGTTATTTTGTTAAATATTTATATGCCTCAAACTTCAAAATGTTAAAACTAATAAAAAATGTCTGTACTACCGCTCTCTTAACTTGTATTCTTCCTCGGAATTAAATTTGCAAATATCCACATATATCTATACTTGTATTATATCGTATCTAAAGTAGATAAAGGAAACAAAATATCTATGATTTTTACAGATTTCCTATTTTGCTCATGTATATTATATATAGACAGTTTGTAACTAGCTTTTTTGATCACTGCTAATATCAACTATCAAGGTACACAATATAATATAAAAACGGTTATGGTTACATTTGTTAAAGAGAGGAGAAATTATATCAGAGAGATATTCGAAATTATAAGTCAAAATAAAATGACAACGCCAGCAGAAAATCAATAGTTTCAAAACCGCAGCAACAAAAACTTAATGCTAAGCACAACCAACTGGGGGTGCTGATCCTGCTTCACATGTTGCACTTTTTATTTTTCTCAGGTAAGTACAAACTCGGTTATAAGCTGTACTCAGCTGGTCAAATTCCTATAAGATGATGAGATTGTAGTAACACCATGAGAAATATTAATGATATCATCTATGAAACTGATATTCCTTAACGGTCACATGATATCTAACTTCCGCAAAAATTAAGAAGAACTAATTTCAAATTCACCATTTTGGAACTTTTGATTAAATAGCTTCCTTGCGAGCAGCAACTTTCTATCAAGTAAAACATAAAGTAAGTGCAAGCCCTGAAATAGAATATCGTATCAACTTGTGGATCTGCACTCCGTTAGTAAACAATATTTTGATTTTTTCTGTAATATAAGTATATTTTTTTTACTCCATGCATTGTCCCTTTAATATCATTTTCATATATTAATCACTGTGATTGTTATTGGTTATCAATTCCCAATAGCTGTTAAATGCACTAGCATTGTGTTTTTAGAAGGTAGGCATGTGCTGATTTAAGTCATATTTTTGTAGTGAAGTGTCAGGATAGAGTAAACATTCCAGGTATGTTATTCAACGTTAAAATCTTTTAATAGTGATACATCAGTTTTCCTGGATCTGTAACAAATTAAACAGATTGCCAATAAAATAAGCATAGACATACAGCTTTTCATAATATATTCAAACTTTCAAACCTCTTTGTTTACTGAGTAGTATGGCTGCAGTCTCATTATCGTTAATCTCGATTTATGCATTTTAATGAAATGAAACAGTTCTTATAACCGTTTATTTGTCTACAATTTTACAGGGACTAACATAAAAGTGATTGAGTAAGCTTAATTTATTATAAGTGGTTAAAGAACACTTCTGATTTTGCTAAGCTGTCACGACTGTTTAAATGTTTTACATCTTATCAAAAAATTAGCTGAATCAGACGTTTATACACAAACATAAGTATTCTATGCGTTTTTATTAAGAGTTCGATGTTCGATGTCTTTGACAATTTTTTTTATGTAATATGTCCTTCGCTTATGCATAATAATGCTCTCATTCATAATTATAATGTTGTCTTCCTTTTTTGTGTAGTGATATCTGAGTCAATGGTGGATATAACATGGTTATATTACTTGGGTACTGGCCTTGGAATTGCACTGATTTGCGTTAGGGCTGCTTGTCTCTTCAAAATGTGTGGTTGTGTTTGTTTGAATAGGAAGTCATCGACCTGGAAAATTGAACCAATGTGTTCTGACACAAATTGAGATTATCCTGGGTCTCGTCCATGCTGTTCACAAGCAAGTTAATTATGACCCGATGCTGGTGTCATTGGTTAGGATTAAGATTTGGAAAAGACATTCACAGAAATATTTATTTTGTACATATATCTCCTTCGTAATGTTTTGCATTTCAAATCTGGTCATTCATCATATTGTAACAGTTGAATAAACAGTAATAAACATATTTATCTTTAATATATGAATTATATAGAGACTATGCAACACGAAACCAATCACCGGAGTGGTCTCATGCGCAAATTCAGGTCCACATGTTGCACCGGTAGTAATGGTCATGAAAGTACAAACCCGGTGATAAGTCTTATTCCAGATAAGTCACATTAAAAAAAGAGGACGGAATTTAGGTAACTTAAAATAGAACATATCTATCGTCATCGATACAGATATTGCATGACAGTCGACCAACTCATAAGAGCGTCTTTAAAATTTTGAAGTCTTGTATTCAACTTGACCACTGAAAACTCTTGTGTCAAAATGGTCTTCCTGTTTAAGCATGACACCTTTATCACGATAATCATTATACAAAATGCAAGCATTAAAAGATTAAGAATGGAAATGGGGAATATATCAAAGAGACAACAATCCGACTATAGGAAAGACAACATCATAAGGTCAACAATATGTCTTCAATGTAGCGAGAATTACCTGCATCCGGATGCGTCCTGCAGCTGGCGCCTACACAAATATATACTAGTTCAGTGATAATGAACGCCATACCAAACTCCGAATTGTACACAAGACACTAAAATTATAAAAAATACAAGACTAACAAAGGCCAAGGGCTCCTAAATTGGGACAGGCGCAACAATGCGGCGGGGATCTCATACCCCCTATACCTTTAGACAATTTAAATGTAGAAAAGTAAATGCATAACAATACGCACATTAAAATTCAGTTTAAGAGAAGTCCAAGTCTGATGTCAGAAGATGTAACCTAAGAAATTAAACAAAATGAAAATAATACATAAATAACAACAGACTACTAGCAGTTAACTGACATGCCGGCTCCAGACTTCGATTTAATTGATTGAAAGATTATGATCTCATCATATGAATATCAGACACAATCCTTTCCGTTAGGGGTTTAGTATCATACAATCATAACATATATGAGAAGAACATAACCCGTGTCATGCCAACAACTGTTTTTGTAATAAATGTGTTAAGTTCTGATGCAAAGACCCTATAAGTGAATCAACATTAACGCCAACATATGCAATCTTTAATGACCTGACAACAGTATCGTAATTATATCCCTTCTTAATAAGTCTATTTAAAGGTTTTATTAGTTTCTGAGGTGAAAACTGACATTTTTGTGCTTTATAAAGAATATTTCCATACAAAATTGGAAGTGAAATACCTGAACGTATAAGAAATATACATGTTCAGCTATATTTACGAATGATGTCCTTATACCGATGATGAAATTAAGTAAATGTTTTGATATCGAAAACCCTGGTGTAATAATTTTCAGTAATACATATATTTTATCGTTAAATCTTAAACTTTGTTATATAAATCAGCGAATCGTACGAGTTCAGATATATAACCACCGTAAGATGGTGACAGGGGATCCGGAACGTCACCGTCTAAAAATGGATAATTAACGAAAGGAAACGAAAAATCATCTCTTTTATCATAACTTTAAGTATTACTATTTCCGTTGGTGATATTGATATCAAGATCGAGGAAGGGACAGTGGTCATAGTCAGTATTAGCTTATTTAAAAGATAAAATTTCTTTCGTATATATACTGAAATCGTAAAAAATATCCTCCAAATATCTAAAAGTATTATTAAATTTATTTATCAGATGTTGTTTCGATGTGCCTTTGCTGATTTTTGCAATCGTAACTCATAGCGATACAAAAACGGTCCAAAATTAGTGGTGCACAGTAGGTCCTATATAATTCCGATAACCTGACGATATACGGAATCTCCAAAGCGAGCACAAATGTTATCTAGTAATATGTAATCGTTTAAACATGTATTCACTGATATGATATTTGCATTTGAAATAAATACATTTATTATAAAACCAGCTGTTGGCATGATACGAGTTATGTTTTCCCATATATCTTATGATGATATGATATTCAACATCCAACAGGAAGAGATTGTGCTTGATTTTCATATGGCGGATTCTTTATGTTTTAATAAGTTTAATTGAGGGTTGAAGCTGACATGTCAGTAACAATTAGTAGCTGTAGCAATGCATAAAGAGTTCCCAAATGAATAGTGTAGTACAATATAAAAATTATAAAAAGTGAGAAAGGCAAAAAAACACCTATTAATTACACCAACAAACGCAAACCACTTAACAACAGGCTCCTTGCTAAGAAAAGATACATACAATCAGTCTGCCTCTTATCTTGACTCAAATCTTAAAATTGGTAATGAGCTCGAGGGTTGGTTAAAAACGAAACTTTATGACAAAATAAGGATTTCAGCTTACCAATTTATTTTCTATGATTCCAGTTTCGCTTGCATATGGAATATATATCTCCCAGTTGACAACCTATTCAAGAGCTTGCATTTACTATCATGATTTCTTTGATAGAGAGTTGCTGCTTACAAGGAAGCTATCAATCGTAGTGTTCCAAGTGGTCCAGCTGAAATCATCCCTTTTCAGACGCCACCATCACAGTCGGTTGACTATTTTGGAATATGTGTTTCACAGATGACAAGGGATAATTCCCAATTATGTTAACCACAATCCTGTCCTTTGAATATCGATTTTTTCCTACCGAATACAACTTATCACTGAGTTTAAATTTGCATATTTTCAACGGATGCCACTTGTGGTGGGGATCTGTGGTAGAATATGCGTTCCTTTCCAGGACACATGAGATATTCCTTGTCCTTGGAGGTTTTCGTGTTTCTTAAGTTTTAATTTGAATGTTATGACTTTTATTTGTTTTTTCGTGTTTTTTCATACTTTTCGAATAAAGATTTACGTTTATATTCGATTTATGAGTTTCAATGTCCCCAAAAAATATGTAAAGCAATGGAAGATTTGAAATTTTTCAAATTGTCATTTTTGCAATAGCACTGGTGTATATAAAAATATAATCCTGGTATCTATGATAAATTTATTTACAACCACTGCGTCGATGCAACTGTTGGTCGAGATTTATTTTCCCGAGGGTATCACAAGCCAAGTAGTCAGCACTTTGTGTGTTGACATGAATTATCATTGATTTTGTTTTATTTATAAATTAACTGTTTACAAAATTAAGACTTTTTTTTAAATACTCAGGCTTTTCTACCTCAGACATAGATTGCCTTATCTGTATTTGGCATCACTTTTAGGAGTTTGGAATCTCAATGCTTTTCAACTTCGTACTTTTTTGGATTCGCGCGTCACAGATGAGTCTTTTGTAGACGAAACGCGCGTCTGGTGTATATATCAAATTTGGTCCTGATGTCTATGATGAGTTCATTTATTATCACATGTTTCTAAAATGTCACTTTACAGATAATTTCTGGAGTATTACAAAGTGGAATAATTAAGTTCCAGTGGTGAAAACATGACACAAAAAAAACCCACCCAATTTGACATTGATTTCAGTTCATAATATGTAGTTATGCACAAAAATGACATCTAATGTTCATTTTCTGTTCTGGTAATAGAAGATAAAATTTGGTTGAAATGCACTAGGAACTAACAAATAAGGGGAGATAACTCTCTACTTTGCTATCGTTCTAACCAATTTTCAAACCGAGTTATTTGATATTACCAGACACACACAAACAAAAGACTAATAAATTTTAACTCAGGATGATGGCTAGTATTAAATAGCATGATAAGCTCAGTGGTTTTTTTCTGATTATGATTTGATTTTTACCTAAATTGCCTGATTTTTACTTAAAGCAGATAAATTTTTGACCCTAAATGGTGTTTTTTTTTCGTTCAGACACACATGTTTACAGAAAAGCACTCAAAGCAGGTATAATCGCTTTTGTTTCAAAACAGGAAAATATGTTAAAGCGACAAAATGTTAACACAAGAAGAAAGTCTGTATGTATACAGATATATATACTTATATATGCATATCAGTGTTGCTGATCATTAAATTAAGTAATGCTGCTCAACAGAAAACAATCGTGATATAAAAAAAAAGTGGCCAATCACTGGATTGCCTGACATGTGAAGAATAATACTTTTAGCAGAAGTGCAACATGTTGTTGAAAATTCAATAAAACTAGTGTATGTATCTGGGCATATATTCTCGACTTGAGAAGATGTTATTGAAAAAGTCTCCGTAAGTTATTCTCAAATATCACGAAAACTAAATCCTGTAAGACATTCAAACTTTCCGAGATTATAGCTTAAGAAGCAATATTCGTAGAAATATGAACATTTAATTATAAAACACAACGTAAAAGTGTTTTGTAAAATGATAACATTTTAAACTATCTACACAGTGAGTAGAAATCAAGGTAGACAGTGTATACAACATGAGTGACATAGGTGAAAATGATTCGTTTATAACGGAACAAAATGAAATCGATTTGTCTAATGATATGATTGACAATACACAAAATGGTATTACCGATAGCCAATTTAATGACCAAGACATGTTTAATTTAATAAAATCCAGCTTTGGACAACTTGATAGAAAAACATTTAAACACGACCTCCTGGAACATTCAGACACAGATGATCTCCGTCCTATTAGAAATTCTTTATTTGATTTATTTCGGAATCGGGAGCAAACATACAGTGATACAAAACTAGTAGAAAGAACACAGCGTGACAATGGTCAGCCACTAGGTGAAAAATTAGCGGATGACATATATGTCATTTATCAATATCTTGAAGGATCAAATAATGCTTCTGAACTGAGACAATGTGTGTCAAAGAGCAAAAGAACGACTACAGTATCCGATGAAACGGATTCGAAAATGTCCGATATTCTTAACAAATTATCAAACAAAACAACCAGTACAAACAATGAAAATACTATTGTGCTTTCAATGTTAATGGAAATAAAACAGATGATTAATG
Organism: Mytilus trossulus; assembly: GCF_036588685.1. NCBI lineage: Eukaryota > Metazoa > Mollusca > Bivalvia > Mytilida > Mytilidae > Mytilus > Mytilus trossulus. The sequence continues at coordinate 10,710,115 of NC_086386.1, forward strand.
ATAATATGAAACCTATAAATGACAAAATTGACAAACTCAACAAAAACTTTGAAAATGAAACAAAAATGCTGAAAAGCAAATTATACGAAAAAGACATATTAATAATAAACTTACAAAGCCAAATCTACGAGAGTCGGGACATAATTGGTAAACTTCAAGCTGAAATAAAGTTGCAAGCACAACAGATAAAAGACAAAGGCGACAACATTAATGAAAACGAAAAACAAAGGCAGTTTACGGACGCCATCACGAGTTGGTTGACCGTTATGGAATAACCGTTTCACAAATGATATCGGATATGTTCCTTACGTCGTAACTACAATCCCCTTCCCTTTCATGAATTTGACCTACCGAATTAGACTATTTACCGGATTTGTAATCACATAAGCAACACGACGGGTGCCGCATGTGGAGCAGGATCTGCTTACCCTTCCGGAGCACATGAGATCACCCCTAGTTTTTGGTGGGGTTCGTGTTGTTTATTCTTTAGTTTTCTATGTTGTGGCATGTGTACTATTGTTTTTCTGTTTGTCTTTTTAATTTTGAGCCATGGCGTTGTCAGTTTGTTTTAGATTTACGAGTTTGACTGTCCCTTTGGTGTCTTTCGTCCCTCTTTTAACGACAAGATAATAAGCCGACTGGACGTTATAGACAATAAATTAAAAAAATTAAAGAATATTTCAACAATCTGGGAAAAAATTATCTTGTCTTTAACATGAATTTAGATAATATTAATCGCTAAAAGAATTTGAAAATATACCAGACTTTTATTTACAAGTATAAATTTCAAGCTGGGTAAAAACAGGGGGAGGTTTTACCAAATTTAAAGATCATTTTACAAATATAAAAAAAACTGATTATTTGGGAAAAAAGATACGTTAAACATTGTAACTAAAGTTTGTTCGTTCAAAACTGGGTAGCAAGTGGTTTGATTTATATCAACGACATACTTGATCGTGAGGGAAAGTTATCAGAGGTTTTTTTTAGAAAAATTAAGCAATTAGTCTAATTGGATCGTGCAGAGTTTACAATATTTAAATCTTTCATCCCAAAGGAATGGTAGCAGGTTCTAATTAAAGAAAACTCTATAAAGAGTAAAATCAGTATTAATAAGGATAATTTGAGAAGGGGAAATAAACAAATACAGGCACAAGATATCTATAATAAAATGTTATGTAATAGTCTAGTAGATCAAAAATATACACAGCCGATTGGTATCAATATTTGGACAAGAAATTTAAACCTAGATAGCAAGCCAAATATGTCATTCGTAAACGATTTTATATTTAAATTTTTAAGAGAGAATAAGATGAACATGTTTAGATAGAAACTGCTAAATTATATTATTCCCACAAAGCAATTTCTATTTAAATGGAAAATTTCTACTAATAGTAAATGTAATTTTTGTCAAATAGAAGAGGAAGATTACTTTCATTTCTTTATAACATGTTCTTTTTTAAAAGACTTTTGGGATAAAGTGGAACATCTTCTTGCACAACTCAATTTAAAAAAATAAGATATCTGTTAAACAATTAGTATTTGGATACAAAATATCAGATAAGGGTTATTATGGTTTTAACTATTTTTTGACAGTTTTATGTTTTTTGCATTTTTCAAGTCATACTATGTTTCAGAGCAAAAATTGAAATATATAGATGTGTATGAATTGTTTATTCAGGAATTAAAAAGGGTTATGAATGAAAACAAAATAATTTCTCAAAATGTGTTTTTCGTAAGAAGAAATTGATTTAATAGAATAAGTTGAATATATTGTAATAGTTTATGTAATATTGTTTACTATATTCTGAGTATGTTCCTGGCAACTCAAAAGTTTGTTCATATGAATACTCCATTAGCACTTGGACAGTGAAGTATAATTGTAACAAGATATCTTTAGAATAAAGAATTTATTTGTTGTTAAAAAAAAAATATTGTAGATAATGAAATTACATTGAAAGATTGGTATAAAAATTAATATGTTTGCATCAATTTGTACACGCAGGAAAATAGTGAATTATTTGTTGAATTTTCTCTTATCGGGAAGGGGGAAATTAACATTTCAATTTTAGAATTATTGTTCTGAAATTGATAACTGTAAACAACTGGAAGTTGTACATGATTTCAAGATCAGTTATTACTAAATATAACAAGAGTTATTAACTTCTATAACATGTCTATACACTAAATCCATTGGACGTTGGATGTGTACTGATTAGTAATTCAAGTCTTAGATGCATGATTTGTTTTATCAACTGGTCCTGTGTTTACTCTTATATTTGAGTGTGAATACACATTATTATAAGACGTGTCCCGGTACTTTTCTATCCAACATTCATGTATTTAGTTTTTATTTTGTATTTGTTATACCCATCAGATTTTGTCTAATGCCTAGTTCGTTTCTGTGCGTGTTACATTTTAATGTTGTATCGCCATTTTTCTCTTACATCTAATGCGCTTCCCTCGGGTTTGGTTTGTTACCCGGGGTTGTTGTTTTTTTCTATCGATTTATGAGTTTTGAACATCGGTTTACTGCTGTTGCTTTTATTTAGTGGCTTTGAACAAGATGTCAGTAACTGCAAGTACTTTCAAATCTGTACTTAGTGTCTTTTTGTTGTTGGGATATTAAAGTACACGGCTTCGTCCACTATGTGCTTTTGTTAGATGAATTTTTGTGTGTATACATCTAATGAGTTATACCTTTTCAACTGATTTTCATAGCTTGTTCTCATATTATACTGTAACACCAATGTCTCATGCAAGTGGAGGGTTTAGATTCCGCTAACCTGTGTAACCATTCTCCATTCTGTATGGTTTTCCAATATAAATCTGTAAAAGATTTAGACCTTTTTCTCGAAATGACTTCTAGAGCAAGCTCAAAGTATATTGATTTTTGTTGAGCGAGGAATACAGCTTTCTCAAAGTTGGTTAGACAGGGCTTAGAATCAATCAAATTAAATTCATCACTCAAGAGACTGTACGGTCGCCATCATAAACCGATTGGCTATTATGGCAAAAGTGTGTCAGAAATCATATCTGTTATTCCTTCAGTAAATTTTAACCTTCCATCATTACCAAACTGAACAAAGAAATAACACGACAGGTGCCATATACAGTGCAGAAAATCCTTACCCTTCTGAAGTACACGATTTTACTCCCGGTTTTTTGGTGGAGTTTGCGTTGTTTCTTATTGATTAATTATAAATATTGATGTAAATGTCTTTTGGTTTTGAGTTTTTGTTAACTCCTAAGTTTTGATAATTAATGTCTTTCAACTGGCGGTCGCCATTTTCGCTTCTGTGAAAAAATTAAAACAGTATCGATTCAAATTCATTATTGGCGAAATAATTTGTGATTCGGTTTCACAATCTTGTTAACTTTTCAATTTTCACGGACTTGCAAATCTGTGTATTCACCTTACATTTGTAACGTTTATGGCAGAAATATCAATAACCAACAGTTTGCATTTTATAGCAGTAGGGTCAATAGACTAATTGATAAATTTGTGTATTGTATCATTTTACGAAATGATGTGGTAAAACGGTGTCAAATGTCACATAAAAGGATTAACTTATAACTTTGCAATGCATGTGTTTTCAGCATAGTTTTACGTCTCAACTTTGTCTTTTAATTTGTGGTCAGGAATTTGAAACTATTGAATTGTCATAACGAAAATTGTTTTGAGAATAGAAAGACAAATCACCGACTTAAAACTTAATTTTAACTTTGATAAAAATGATTTATTTTTTGTACTTCTTGGTTGATATCTTATTAGTAACATCTTGATTGTTAGGCTTCTATGCGACAATTTATTGTAATAACTAAAAACAGAGCAAGTATAAAAATAAAAAAAGTTATCAAAGTATCAAAGTATTCATTATTCTAGTCTGTTTAATTTTTAGGTGATTTTTTCTATTTAATCAATCAATGAAAATTACTGTTTTGAAATAACAAAGGGGGTTGTTTACGGTATTTGGTAATAATATATATCCTGTTACGCAATATGTTGCATGTGTACTTATTGTAAGTGCATTGGCCGTTTGATGTTATCTTGGATAAAAATCACGTTTTTTGGTGACTTCATCATTATTGAATACATGGGAATATCTTATAATAGTTTTAAGATATAATCATCTATACATGTATCAGTTTACAATGTATATGTATTGCTCACATTGTTTCTGAATCCCATAACATTTTGAATTCATTGGATACAAAGGTTTGATGAAATGAAAATGGTCTATGTTAATTTACTACTGTTCTCTTTGGTTATTGGGGTTTCACTATTGCCTCATGTAGGTAAGTTATTAAAACCTGATTAAATGTATCAAAAAGGCAAAATATCTTACAGGAAACGTATAAAGTGTAAATACATATACAGTAACAATGATTAAGAATTATCTATATCATAACATATATTGTTATGATCGGTTGAAGCCTTATATTGGTGAATATTAAAATATATTCGAACTTAAAGACTAAATTAACCAAATTAAATAATGAAACAAGTTATTTCATAACAAATATTGATCGCCGCATATGTATGTTTGTTAATTTTTTATTAATGTATACATGGTTTGAATTGACAAAAAGGTCACATATATTAGATTTGTTTATCCCTCTGTGCTCTTAAAATGCATTTTTAAAAAAAAATATTTTTAATAAAGTTATTTGAGCGCCAAAACTGAGTATTTTGTAGACATGTAGATCTGGAGTACAAAATGTTAATCTGATATCTATGAAGTATTTTTTTTGTTGGTATTTTCAGATGACGGATGATAATGCACATACATGTATTTAAAAAAAATGTTTTGATTTCAGTATGCCAATGTACTTTTCCGTCCGAGCTGACTGGAATCTGGAAAGGAGCTGACCGAGGTGACATGACATTTGTTAATTCTACATACATCAAAAATTATACAGTGACAATTCCAGGTGTCAATTTTTTCTACTTCCACTGTTCCGAACAACGAAGGAATAAATACTTCTTAAAGTAAGGTGAAATATTAGACAACCTATTTAACACTTTATGCCCGACATACAACAAAATCAGTGGACAATATTTAAATCTTCATCTTAAAAAAAATCGTATAAATAAAAGTTCTTTCATATGTCTTATATCGTCAAATAGAGCTTATAAATTTTCAAAGTATTCAATAGAAAAGAAAAAGGAATCGAAATATTTACAAACAATATATTTGGTGTATCAAATTTTAAAATATGTTTCATTTAATTTTATACTTGGTTTAACAAAACAAAAACACAAGCACAAACACAGTGTAAGCTATGTCACCCTATAGTGAAATATTTAAACTGGAGAGTTCAAAATCTTTGTACGAGGCGCGACGCCGGGAATAATTGTACATAGATTCAATTAATAATTTTGCTTTTCCAAATCTGAACCATTTACACTGTGTATATGTAGAACAGAAAGGGAATATGCTATTTGAAATTTCCCATAACCTTAATTTTTCAAATATGCTGAAAGCGGGATATATTATTTTAACAGACTATGGAGACAAATAGAAATGTAAAACAGAGATACGGACAGAGAAAATTATCTAGAAGTTCATATTTCTTTTTTCAACTTTAAACTTTTTGATAATTTAGAATTAGTAGTTAAAGGTCACAAAAATATACATTTTATATTTTATTTCAGAGCAGAGCAAGTTAACAAAATTTTTGGTTTAATTATCTATTTTTATACGTGTATAGAAATTCACGTTGTTGATAGTGACTTGGCATACTACTATCAGTTAACAGGTGAGGATTATTTATAATATGATGATGAAAATGACTATTAAAGGAATGAACTGATTTGAAAGCTTCCCTCATTTTGACATAAAGGAAATTCAAATAAGAATTTTAATCATAATAATCGAACAATAATAAAGCTTTTTTATCAGATGAATGTGTTTTCAGGATGGAGTTATCAATAAAATCTGGTTGAATATATAAATAAAAACTTTGAAAAATTTTCGGCACATTTTGATTATTTATCAGTAATAAGAAAAGGTACAATTTCGATAACAAAGAATGGTTCACATGTAAGCTCCTTTGCAATGCTGGACTGTAAATCACGATGCATATAACTGCTTGGCAGAATATTCCAATACACCGAAACACATTATTATCGTCACATCTATTTTCTAGTACAATTAATAATTTTTTTGTTATCTATCTATGTACTAGAACATGATCCATATTTGCAAGATAACATGGTTGGAGATGGTACAAACTCAGCTACCTTTGACAACGTGTGTAGCAGGACATTGGTTAGTCGTAACTTCATCACATTAGTTCGAGATGGTAAGTTGTACTTGCGCTTGTGGAGCAATAGAACATAATGCTAATAAATCTTGTTGAGATCCATATTACAGTATGACAATGCAGCTATTGTGTTAATATTTCAATGAACATGATGGCTTACATTGAAACGCAATTACATTTTTGACTAGTTGTATTGAACATGGTTAATGAAAACTTCGACTCATCATAAAGAGAATATCATCACCATATATTCTTAACTTTAGCAAATGAAAAAACATGGACAAAAAATATAAAATCAACATAATGACACAACCATTGACGATGTTCTCCTGGAAGTAATTGAACTGTACCCTCTATCTTTACACTTGATGAATTCGGTTACACACTGGGTATAAATAAACTTCAAAATACAACTTGATTGTAATTATACACACTCAATTTCTTAATCCTGGTATAAGAGGGAAAAAAATAATTTTAATAAAACAGAGAATCATTAAAAGATAGAATAATCGCAGACTATCAAAAATCATAAACAACTCAGTCAGTAACCAAATGATTTAAATTATCTATCAATAGTTTCTGATAGAGTAAAAAACATTACTTCTTAATCATCTTTTATTTTTGTCAATAATCGTTTTAAAACTGGTAAATCATGCCCGTTCTTGAATATGACTAATGACACATTCTAAGACTGTCTTCTAGAAGTTGCAAACAGTAGTAACTAAAAATAACACTTTAAAATTATAAAGCGTTTAAATTTATGCATTACTCCGAATCTTTTCCTTGTCACGACATTTATGTTATAAAACCACACCAAGGAGAATATTAGATAAATTAACTTCTAGCGATTTATAACAGAAAAAGTATAAGTAGAAACTTGAATTTTGGTTGTAGAATAAATGGTTTGATAGAAATCTTGAGATTATTTAAAAAAAATATAGATGTGAATGATTTTAGTGCATATTTAATGTGTATGACATACACTAATTGCATAGCTGTTTTGGGGTCAAGAATCACGTCATGAGTAGCACCGGTACCACCAAAGTTGTGACGAAGACATTATTGTTGGTTTTTTTTATTAGGTTCAATAGCTGATGGCAGTCTTATTAAAACCTGTCCAGAAGACCTGCTAGCTAAGTTCGGTAATGTTTCAATTCAGCAATATGGCAACGACAACACATCGACATGCTCAGATACTGTATTTGATGCCTATACAGATAACACTTTAATAAACATAACATATGCTGACACGTGTCCAAATGCAACAACCCAAACTTTGTCAGGTGATTATTATAAATATATGTAGTTAATAATACCTAAGCGTAATGCACACAAAAAGATTCCACTATTTATCTATATCAATAGAAAATGTAAACTATATATGCATTCGTTGATTCATTTTGAAATGAAGTGAAAATGTGAAACATTTTAAAGTTTGGTTCATACTTATTTTGAGCAATTCAAGAAAGGTGAGAACCGACGACATACTCTTTGTTACATTATAATGTCCGAGAATATGATTAAACGTGTTCTATTTCTTTTTAATAAACAAAATCTGTGCTCTGTAGCTTTATTCCAAACGATGTCATTTTATTTCTTGGATGTAGTATTTCCTGTTCTTATATTTATGGCACTGGCTACCGTAATATTTAAATTTAATAAAATGATCAATGTTATGTTTGAACAAATTACCGGAATGCAATATTCGGTACGGAACCGATTTATTACCAATGTTACAATATTTGTGTACACTGTTACATTGTGTTATCGATACATTAAGCACTTCAAGGTTCACATGGACCAGTAATATGTACAAAAATAAAACTAAAATTTCCAAATCTTTTTTAATTCCGAATTCTACAAATAAAGAGTGTTTTTATTTTTGAAGCTTGCTCCAGTTAAACACATTTTTTTTGTAAATCCACTCTAACATGTCAACGCAATTATCAGGAACAAGTTATTCAGGAATGAGGACGTCTGTATTACACACTGTGTGCATTATACCTGTTCAACGTTATAGAAATAAAAATAAAAATATGTTAATATAATGACTATTGCTATGTATGTGCTGTAGTTACATTGGTACTGTTGATTTTAGTTACGCACTCCTGGCATTACGTTGTCTGCAATGATATTTTATCTTATTTCAGATCTAGGAGTATATCGTTGTATACATGAGATTAAAGACGGACCAGATACCTACCTGTCTATATGGAACGACGATCCTGGTGTGGCAAATCCATTTAGCTGTCTGGTAAGTTGGTTTTCGTATTGTTACTAAAAAAAATACATAAAAGCGGTTATTTTTTGGGAGAGACATTTGTAGCCGTTTAAATGAAACCAGTCATTATTAAACTTACGAATAATGTGCATAAAAAAAAGAGAAAACAAATAAAATTTGTCCGTATGGTATTGTTATTCTCTATTTGTTTTGTGTAGAACATGCACTTCGTAATAACGAATAAAGTAAAAACAAATATGCAGAAACTGGAAAAAAAAGTCAAACATTTTTCGCTAACGTTTGTAATATATGGGCGACGATTATTTACACTAGTCTAACTATTTGAATACGAAGTTATAATGACATGCCAAAAATACTACTGAACAACATTTCTTAAAAAAAGAACCAATAATATCTTAAAACTGAGCCATACGAACCTTAATAAAATGGGGAACTATATATAACAATTAGGGAGAGTAAGCGTATCCTTAACGAAATTGAAACTCGGTCGCAACAAAACAAGGACATGGCAAAAAATTTGAAAATCGACAAGTTAAACAACAGTACACAAAACATGAACATGACATGATAATAATGATTTATGTTCTTTCCATGCCTTTTTCATACTGATCGTTTACGTTCTGTATATTTTACAAAATATTTAACCTATTTAATTTTAATTTTAATTAGGCTTTTATAAGAACTAATGATATAATTTACGGTACAGAAACTCCAAAATTCTGTGGTAATACTACAACATCGACTGAAACTGAGAAAGGTGGTGTTAAACTTGTTATATGGGATGTGATAAGTACGTTTAGTCATTTTTAATAATCTGTGAACATTTTGTCTTCAATATCGTAACAGTTGTATTTGATTTACAGTTTATATTACAATTCAATTTGAAGCGTATGGCGGAATGAGCTTTATGTTTTTTTGGATTTTAATTGATTAATTAATTGCCCGTCAAAATATGACACTAATTGCAAAAAAAACTTCGCTAGTGGAGAAAATCTCTAAGAGGCTCACTTTTCTTCCTTTTGATGTAACTAGTACAACATAATTTAATTATTTTACTATTGTAAATTGTCATTTTATATTTAACGGTTATAACGTTTCATGTCCAAATATTTATCTTTTATTACTGCAATACTTTAATATGTACCAACTTTATCTAATTTGCAACAATTTACAGCTCAACCTTCAAATAACATGCATTGGCTACCAACTGTTTATTTAATACAATATCTTATAAAATAACAACATAAGAACATCGTAACAACCTTTTCAATAAGGTGTTATCCAAAACTGAAATCAAAATAATCAACTTGGTTTTTTTTCTCATTGCATGACGTCTTCTTGTAACGTCGATAATCCATCACGATTAATCTCAGTCTCGCAGATTATTCTTTATTAATACAGTACTAGTACTATGGACTGTAATTTTCTATGTCATTGTGTTGCATAAGAAAGGGAGAGACAGTCTTTTAGTTGCAAAGCTGAGACGGTCAATAAGAAATTGACGAAGGCAAATATCCGTTAACTGGTTTTTTTACCGTCAAATTGCCGATTGGCGACAACCCCTCTTCAACTATAGTATCGTTTTCCTTATTTGTTTTTTTGCCCATCAATGCCATTGTCCTAATTATCAAACTTCAAGATTAAAACAAAAGAACTGATTCATGAAATTCTTAAGTTTTACTTTATTCACTACTGTGACTTTGTGTTAAAGATTCCATCATTTGTGGGACCACATAGTTACTACATATATATTTTTTTCAATATGATAATTCGTACATATGATAGTATGGTTTTTGTTAAGCCTAGTTTTGGACATCAACAACAACAAACCGTAGTAAATTTTCATACGTCAAAAGAATAGATATCGACTAACAATCATGAATTCGGCTTGACTTTCTTCTGACAAATTAAAAGCAAACATGTATTCCGATTTTAAAACAAACACAATATCCTTCGTAAACAAATAATATCTATAAAAAAAAATACAAAATATTGGACATTTAAACAGACTCACTACTAACACTTGACATTCATATCGTGATTACAGCAAACAGTGATTCATTAAACTTATTATAAATGGTTCATTTATATGTCTTTTATCATGCTAAAAAGTAATACATTTTTCATTATATTTACATTGATTTATTGTAGAAAAATCAACAGATATCACACACAGTCCTCCCGTAGAGACAACAGAGTTTCCTGTGAGTCTGTCTGTAGTGACAACAGAGGCCTCAACCACACTCCCTGTAGAACCAAAAGATTGTCAACCTAGTCGTATTGGTCTTTATGCACATATAATATCAGCAACTGTTCTGATGCTTATTTTAGTCGTGGTATTTGGAATATGTTGCTGTCGAAAATATGGTTTTGCAAACAAGAATAAAAATCCTTCTTAACAAGAAATTGATTCATTCACCAATCGTTAACGTAAAGGACAGAGTAAAATGGAATAATAAAAGCACATTGATTTTATGATACAAATTTTATAAACAAGTGATATGTTATTTTAAACCTCAGAAGCTGTTTCATATTTTCCTCTTTTTTTTCATTCCGACATGGACGAAGTTATTTTCATCCGTCATTTCAAAGAAAGTAAAATTTTAAAAGATCCTGAACTTTGAAAAAAATTCCAAGCGGAGAGTTTTTAACAAAATGGTAAAATTAAAAGCTCAAACGCATCAAATTAATGGATGACAACTGTCGTATTCCTAACTTGGTACAGGCATTTCTTATGTAAAAAACGGGGGATTAAACGAGGTTGTATAATAGCTAGTTCAGTATTTTTGTGATTTTTCTTTTTACATTCGTTTGATGAGCCTTTTATGTTGCCAATTGATTAGACACATTCCGTTCTTAATTTCTTCTGAGTTTTGTTTTTTTGTTATTTTTCTTTGTTCTGCTTATATGGGGACGAAGTCCCCAATAACAATAGAAAATTCAATAAAAAAAAAAAAATCGGGAAAATTTCCCGAATTTTTCATTCTACTAATTCAAATTTTTTTTGTCGCCTGTTTTGAAATCCCGGACCTGCGCAGAAATCTACAATGTACTTCCCTTTTCCGGTTTTGTTTGTATGAATCTTTGAATAAAATGCATATTTATCAGTCTAGTATAAATAGGGAGGAACGCAATACCTATTTCATTTTTAATAATTCCTTGATATGAAAAAACGTTACATGATGATAGCGTTTCTTTGTTTACATTGCATATGACGTCATGAATTAAATAACGTCACAACTAAAATCCCTAACAACAGAACCAAAGTTGGAAACGTTACAGTATTTCCGTTTCATTTTTTTTAACAAATATTTAGGTTACAAAAAAATAATTCATACAGACTTCGTCCCCATTTACAGGTATTGCCTGCCTCATATTAAATGGCAAGTGTACAGTTGAAACATCAAAATAATAAGGACAACAGTTTAAATTTCGCCTGTACCTGTCAATATCAGAACAAGAAGTGATATTCTATTGCCGTCCTTACAGTACCTTAAATCTCAAGGTCACTGAGAATAAGAAATGAAAGTACAAAATTAAATGTTGTTTATTTTTAGGATGTTCGTGTATGTAAATTAAAGAAATTTGCAAGATTTTGATAGAGATTTCCATTTAAATGACATATGTACGTATCTTGACGTTCGCTTCAAGTTGAAAACGGTTAACTCAAAGTCAAGCATTTTGTTAAATCAATCGCTCATATCTAAACAAAACATTTCAACACTTTTAATCATACACTGGATGTTGAAGGAATGAATGGACACCATCAACATACCTAAAAGATAAGTAAAATCACCTCGCTTTTATATCTATGTCCTCAAAGTCATCAATCGCAACTGTTTGGGTTCTTATTCATCGTCAGCATTAACATATTCGGCTTTGTTCAATCTTGATGAAGATCAATTAAAAAGAACTTTGAACGTATATAACATGTGTAATGCGCTGTACGTATTTTCTTTCCTACATACAAAAACATGTATCATATATGTTGTAACGTTTTTATTATAAATTTACATGATTATTACAAGGTATCTATAATCAATATTCCGTTACTCATTATTTATTTTTTAAATAAAACACGAACGGTTGTTATATAATAGTTTAAAACAGAATTGTAGAGTCACCAGTAGAAAAAGAACAGGTATAGTATTTGTTCTTATTTGATTTATACATGTACTGGGTAATGTGTAACACGTATCAAGTGTCCCTTTTTGTTGCTTATAAAACAGCTGTTGACGTATCATCATATAAGACTAGTTATTCGATATCATTTACTCAATAAGAATAACATAACACAAATGTCCTTGTATATAATATCCTCTAAAGGGAAATCTAAGTGATCAGATAACATATGAAAATGATCAGATAATATATGAAAATGATCAGCAATTATATTACACAGTTAAATGATTTCAATAACTATTTTTGGAATTGTTCTTATCGTTTAATCTTTACACCACTGGGTCGATACCACTGCTGATGGACGTTTCATCCCCGATGGTATCACCAGGCCAGTAGTCAGTCGGTGTTGGCATCAATACGAAATATATGGTTATTCTTAATAATTTACCGTTTGCAAAAGTATGCATTATTCATAAAACTAAGGTTTTTTCTTATCTCAGACATAGATTACCTTAGACGTAGTTTGCAAAACATTTTGGAAATACGGTCCTAAATGCTTATTAAATTAGTACTTATTTGGTTTTTTTTTAACTTATTTGATCTGAACTTCACTGATGAGTCTTATGTAGACGAAATGCGCATCTGACGTTTTAAATGTTAAGCCTTGTATTTAATAATAACTAATTAGTAACTGTTGAACGTAACAAACGGATTACTAGTATACACTTCTCTAGAAAAGTGTCAATGTAAAAAGTGAAAAGTATCTTTTGCGTTTGTGACAAAAATATAATTCTTTATGTTGTTACATATTAATGTTTAATATTTTAAAACATATCTGTGAAATTCAAAATGTACATAAAAGTATTTAATCAACAAATAAAGAGACTTTGTAACGATTAAAAATCCAATAAAATAACTGTATGTAAAGATCACATTCTCAAGATGCTTGATTTCTTGATTGACAGCTTATGTGTTACGTTTGGAGGACGCATTTTTCAATAGACTGCCGGCATTCCATCGGAAACCAATTGCGCCCAATCCTTATGCCCCATTCTTCCTTTATTATTATGAGTTTGAATGTCCCTCTGGTATCTTTTGTCCCTCTTTTATTATCACCTAAAAAAATAGATTCTAGATATTCCGATTATGGTTGGTATTTAGAAATACAATCCTTTTTTTAATGATACGATGTTGCAGCTTGGAGTATTATCAATTCCGACCTGAATTATTTGTCAATTTATGTAATTGTTCAATTAGATGTTCTATCATGTTTAGTTTGTCAGTTACATACTATGTAATCTTGTTTAAGAAGTTAAACGTTAGCGTTTTTACTTTCTAAATGAATTGCAAAATGATAAAGTGTAACATTTGTTAACGATACAAACTTCAGGTTTCAATTTTGTTTTTGAATTATTCGACGCGATTTATAAAGCAGTTCAGCATTTGACATGTTTCGTTGATCAAAGAATGACAATGACAATTGGTTTAGATAACGGCTTTAAAGGTTAAAATGTGTTATAACGTAACTATCCGCCCGTTCAGCTCCTTGAATCAAATGAACCAATCACCTGATTTTTACCATAGTTTCGTTAGGGTTCATGTTGCGCAGTTGTCAGTTTTCTACGTTGTGTTTTAATGTACTGTTGCTTGACTTGTCAGTCAGTCTGTTAGTTTTGTTTTGTTTTGTTCCTTTTTAACCGTGACATTTTCGGTTCATTTTAGACTAGTGAGTTTTAATGTCCCTTTGGTATATTGTGCAAACTTTGATTTTGTTGGAGAGACATTACATACACACCAAACAGAAACATCAACAAAATAAATAATAAAGGATATAAATTTCAATCGTAATTCAAAATAAAAAAAATAAAAAAGAATCGAAAAATAATTATATCCGAAAACGTCCCCTATAAATATACAAAATCAAGAAATGCACATGTTGCTTTTACGAATCTTTTTTTATTTTCACTGATAAATATATGATAAAGTAAAAATGAAATAATAATTTCAGACTCCAAAACTTCAGATAAGTTTCATTATGCTTCTATCGATCAATTTTTTGTTACTGCTACTAAAGTACAGTTCTGCGATACAAATCGTTTGTAGCAAAACGATGTTTAAACAGAAGGATAAGAACAGTTAAATGCAATTCAAAAGAAAATTGAAACGAGTTGTAATTTAATTGCAATCAAACTCTAAGCTATAGTTTTATCGATTCAAAACATCCTTGTTTTTCTTAAATAGGGCAGACTAATTTGTCACCAGACATGATTATGTGTACGATGACAATATGTTTTTACCTGGAGATGCTGTTGATGGCAATATATAATATAATATATAATAGATAATATCACAAATACGGCCGTAAAGATTGTTGTGCAATGTCAACCCTTTTAAAACACCACTCTGCCTTTTTAGTCAATGTATAATGTTTTTGATCCAATCGAGGTCATGTAAGTGATAGAGGATTGGTGAATGTAGAAATGCTTCAATGTACATAGAATTGAAATTTGTAGTTATTAAATTCTTAAAGCAGATTGTTCTAATACTATAACTTTTAAACATATGATCTTCTAATTAAGCCGTAGTACATGTAGTATAAAACATTTTAAGTATTTGTTTGTGAATATCTTCTTGACCTTTCTTTCTTTAAAAATTATTATGCACATCACAGTTTTTGAGAAAATCTTAGAGTGAATTACTTTTATTTGCTTTCATTTATTTCAAAGGTATTTACATTTTGTACTGATTTTGTGTTTGTTATTTTCAAATGACCTTTTTCTGTAAAATGTTTGTTTCAGCCTTCAAAAGCTGTCAGTACTGTACATGTTGCAACATATAAGAAGTTAGAAAGCAATATAAGTATAGGTTTGATTGTTTTGCTTTTTTTTTATATAAGTATAACGTGTGTCATAATTTTTATTATCCACAGATATGGTTGTTTATGGCGTAAATCGAATGGGAATTACAGATTTGATAACGTTACAAAAAAACACCCAATAAACTAAATCTGTCCAAAGATTGTGATAATTAGAAGTGAAATTGATGATGAAAATTTCAAGAAATTATTCTGCAATGACAAGTTTCAGGAATATTGCAAAAAAAAAATAGATAAGAATTTATGTTTCTTTTTTTTCTCAATCAGACCGGTTCAGGCATACCAAAAAATCGTGTCAGTTCTAGTGTTTCTTAAAAGTAATCAAGGATAGAGTACACTCACTACCTCTGTCACAATAATGTGACTATTTCTCAGTTGTCTTCATTTTCCGGCATCACGCTTATGGTTTTACTTGTGCTATTAATAGAATCAATGATTTTTGTCATATCAGAACCTAAATTACATAAAGCTTTAGTTCATTTAGGATCAATGTGCTGTTTCAATTTAATATCTTTTCTTCCTTAAAATGTACCCTTATCTGTATCAAGCTCAACGGAAAGATCGACAAATTAGTTCATAGTAGATCCTTTACAAAATATATAAAAAAAATATAGTAAAATATATATAAAGTTCTATTCATGTAGACCACGAAAACCATTAATTTGTGCATATTATAATTGGTTATAACAAAAACAAAAATAGAAAAATTTGCATCAAACCACTCCTTTTTTCAATTGACAACTTCTTTGCACAATTTGTTTTATTGGAATTCCGATAATTATCTATACGGTCAAATCCTTGGTAATCGATCCCAATCGACCGCTTTGTTTCGTTTTCAAATGAAGCATATTGCACACAGAACTGTTTTTAATTAACTATTACAACCCTGACAAACATGCAAGTCTTGATTTGTATATAACGTTCATTTCAGCTGGCTTTGTTTCATATATACTAGCGATTTTGACGTATACCATATTAATTTTTTGTTTTCTTCTGCATATCAAAATTTATTTTAATTTTCAGTGGACGGCCCCCTAAACGAAGATCGATCACCAAATAACGCATGTTTTCGTCTCAATTCATGAAATATGTTTTGCGGTCCAAAATCGACATACAGTACCAAATCATTCATCTTATTTGTTTATTTGATATACTAGTATATAATATTGTAATATATATTATTGTCATTTAAGCATGGCAGAGGATACAAAGAGGAGCGTTCAGTGTGTGCCTGGTATTAATCAGTTTGAACTTGACGAAAATCAATTGTAAATATATAGATCAAATCAAAACGAAATCTCGTTTATCATGTTTATGCACATTTAAGTGAATAAGAAAAGGAACGAAAATAAAGCCAGTACACGAAATTTTTTACACACGATAATCTATCTCTGCTTTAACATGTTTTTTAATTATCTTTTGTATTCATGTAACGGAGGGGTATTAATGTTTTTCTATCGTTTAAAAAAATAAATTACGCACTTCCTAAGATCAGTATCAACCTTATTGATATGGTGATCATATTTGGTTTGATAGCTTGTGAAAAGTAAACGCATCTTATTGCGTGTAAAATTTATATTTGATTGACGAAATTAGATAATACAAGATATTTAGATATAGTTATGAATGTATCTTTAATTATATGAGAAGTGTATAGTGGTTTTATATTATCGATAAAAAAATCTAAGACGAAAATCAACGTTTAATTCGTTCATCATAGATACCAGGATTGCCATCATGTACGCCGGACGCGCTTGATGTTTAAAAAAAACGACTAGTGACTCTTGAATAAAACATGGGGCAAAAAAAGTACAAAGATCATTAAGGACCCTTAATTCCTAAAACAAAATGCCAATTACAGCGCTAGTTACCTATTGTTCTGCTGGGGTAGAAATTTTTGTACTACAAAATATCCAAGTTTTGTAAGCAGTAAACAGTAATCATATGAGCATGACAAACATGTCAATGATAGTTCGTCTCATCAGATTTCTATAATAACCATTGTTTATACAAATCTTGGAACAAAACTACAGATATGATAAACTAACGTGATTTATAAGTTTCTAACAATACTATTGTTTGCATTCTTTTTCAGCATGTCAGTGTAATTTTCCATCACAGCTTTTAGGAGTGTGGAAAGGGGCTGACCGAGGCGACATGACATTTGTAAATTCTACATACATACAATTTTATAAAGTGGCTATTCCTGGTATCAGTTCTTTCAATTTTTACTGTGAAGAGCAAACCAGTGCAGGGTCTTTATACTATTTGAGGTACTAGAAAGTTAAAATTATAATAGAAAATGCATTTTAAAACTGATATGTGTTGTAATCATTTAAATTGAAGTGGGAAAAATAATATTCACAGAATCTTAGTCGGGTCACTATTGTCAGCATTGAGGAATGAATCTTAAAAATGAACAAAAAACAATCAAATATTTTCATTAGGTCATATTAAAACTTTAAATATAAAATAACCAAAGATGAATATTTGGTAATTACTGTTAGCTGTTTTACTTATTAAAATTTAGAACGAATATTGGGAATATTTCAAAGAGACCGCAACCCGACCAAACAGCAGGCAACAGCCGAAGACCATTAATGGATCTTCAACGCGGCAACGAAACAATTTTGTCTTTTAAATTCTAATTGACAGGATGTAGATCAACTGCTTTTTGACTGATATCATTCTTCCACAGTTAAAAAGTTATTAAAGTTCAAGATGCGCTTTCGGACACACATCTCAATTGTTTGTGAAAATTGAAAGGTCTTTCCAGTCAAAGTGATTTTTCGTAATGTACTTTGTTTTCTCGTTTGAATTGTTTTACATTGTCTTATCGATGCCTTTTACAGCTGACTTTGCGGTATGGGCTTTGTTCATTGTTGAAGGACGTACGATGACCTAAAGTTATTAATGTCTTTCTCATTTGTCTTTTGTGGATAGTTGTCTCATTGGCAATCATACCACATCTTCTTTTTTATATTTTTACTACCTTTTGTTTGATATACGACAAGCATTACCTTCTGAAACTTTTCGCTTTTTACACTTAATGACCTCATCCGCCTACATTTTCGAGATCGGAAGTATGATATATATGTAACATTTACTTGATGGTCTTTCATTTGATATGCGACAACGCCATGTTTTAGAAAGTTTGAATTTTGCACTTAATAACCAAATTCAACTATTTTTTGGAGGTCAAGAATTTGATATTTCAAATACACATCAAGACCTTTATTTGATATACAACAACCCTATCTTAAAAGAAAATTTTGTTTTGCACTAAATGACCCCACCCAACCAATTTTTGGGGGATTTCAATTTGAAATTTGAAATGTACGCTTTATGTTCCTTCATTTGATATGCGACAACCTTACCATCTGAGAAATTTGATTTTTTTTTGCACTAAATGACCCGAACCTTCCCCCTGGGATAAAAAAGGGGGAAAACATTTTCAATTAAGTAGAGTTTATTAAGACCTTCAACTTGATATATCAGATGACCCCATTTGACAAAGTGCAAATAATGATGCAACATCAACTATATAAATAAAAGTTATGAAACTTACAAAGTCAATGCTAATCTTGATAATCTCAAATTGATATTTTGGTGGTTTTTTTTCCATGGATTGTTTTTGATATTTGGTAAAACATATAACTATTTTAACTTCTTCCATTTCTTAAACATTTTAAGAGGTAAGCTATTGATGATTCAGAAATATATGCCTCAACTCACAAACATGAGAACCGGAAGTCGTGGTGACATGGGACTACTACCATTCAACTTAGGGTCATTTGACTTTTCAAATATCACAAGGTCAAGGTCATTGTATACTGTGAAGGTCAAGGTGAAATTTCATTATGACCTGACATTGACCTGAAATTGAAGGTCTTGATTTACTGATCATCTTTGCAGTTTATAGTTGGTTGATTTCTGCTGCCTTTATAAAGATATACACACAATACTATACTTTTAAGAATCATCCGTTCTAACTTTTGAACAGAAGGTCGGACATTTTCGGGCTTATTGTATAAAATGTAGAACTCGTCGAGAGAAACAATTATACGCTGCATGTACATGATGTATGCAGCAAAGTCTTATCGTTTTCCTGATGATTAAGCTTGAAAATGCAGGGTAATTTTTTTTGTCCTCGGTGACCTTTGACCTTGGATGCATATTAAAGGTCACATGAATTAAAGATTATTGGTGAAGGTTTCAAGTCTCTATAAACAGCAGTATACTACTGTTGCCTTGATCTATGACTTCTGGGTCTCGAAATAGAATTTTTCAAAAAAAAATTATAATTTTTGAAGGATAACTCCTTGTAAAGGCTTATAGTCGCCGTCAGCTAAAATTCGTAGCGGTTATCGGTAAAAATAATATAAACTATCAACCGCGTTCCCTCGAGATATAGTTTTTCTCATTCCATTCATAAATCGCAAAAAGAAAAACCACTACTGACCTACCTTTTAAGTGATCGCACTGTAATAATCCTGACCTTCACATTTTCCAGAATGTTTTCCATTGTAATTCCGCCATCTTCGTTTCTATGAGGATCATTTGTTTACATGTGAAATTCGTCATTTACGCAGTTTCCTGAAATGTTCTTTTCATTGATGTGATACGGTTTCCCGCGCTTTATGCAAATGTTATGAAATTGAACTCCAGGGGAACACTTCCGGAAAAAACAATGGCGGATTCCACCATTGAAAATAGTCTTGGAAAATGTGAAGGTCAGGATTATCACAGTGCAATCACTTAAAAGGTAGGTCAGTAGTGGTTTTTCTTTTTGCGATTTATGAATGGAATGTGAAAAACTATATCTCGAGTGAACGTGGTTGATAGTTTAGATTATTTTAATTGATAACCGCTACGAATTTCAGCTGACGGCGACTATAGTAACAAATACATTGTTTGTGTTTTTAAACATTGTCATCTGTTCTTGCGCATGCTGCCATTTTCAAATCAATTCTATTTCTAATACCTTTAAAGAAAAATGCAAATAAAAAAATTGCTTCAAGGGGACATAACTCTCAAATGGGATTATGAAATCTTACGCAACCTAATATTGTAATACATCATGATGAGATCTACATTTTGTCCAAATAAAGTCATGATATCTTTAAAAACAACAAGGGGGGGGGGGGTCATGTCGAAAAAACAATTAAAGGGAGATAACTCCTACAGGGGACGATGAAAACCTACACAGCCTAATCTGGTAATACTTCATGATAAGATCTACCGATGGTCCATTTTTGGTCGTGAAAACTCCAATAGAAACAGGGGGAGGTTATGTAAACAAAATGCTGGAAGTAAAAAAAAACACGAGAAAAACAATAAGATCTTAACAATCAATAAATCGAACTTGTTTATAATGGAGCAGGTAAATAACACCGATGTAACTAAATATTTATAATCACAAAGTTATTTGACAAGATAAACAAATAATTATTTTTGTATTCATGTGACGTTCGACCTCGTACAAATAACTGCTATTACAGTTTATTTTAAAGACTGAATGGTCATATTCCTGTATACAAAATCTCATAACAAACTATTCAATATTTCAGAGCAGAACAAACGAACAAAATTTTTGGCTTGATAATAAAGTTCTATATGTGTTTAGAAATTCACGTTGTTGATAGTGATATTGCCTATTACTACCAGTTAACAGGTGAGTGTTAATACTAAAGAAAAAGACCGATTTAATTTAGCTGAAATCCTCTGAAACCATAAAAAGACGTTAATAATTTTAATATGACGTATAAATGTAGTGTTTTGTACATCCTTTATTTGTTTTTGGAACTATCTTCTTTCCACGGAAAAAATCCAAATTCGAAGACCGTTCTTGATCCGTTTTTTACAGTAAATTAATTTTTTTTAAATGATAATGAACATCAATTTGTAGCAACTACACAACGATAGACATTTGCGGAAACTGTAATAAACCTACGATTAGAACTTTTCAACTAATCTCAATACGGACTATTGACATCTACAGTTTACAGGAGAAATAGAGCGGTCGTATCAAAGAAAAAATCTACTTCATATTCGATTATAACATTGTATAAGGATGTCATAAAAAAATAAATTGCACATTAAAAAAGATTTCTTCTGTGGATTTTCTATGTAGTCTTCTTTCTTTCATTTAATACTTAATACATAAGGTTAAAAGAAAAGCATAAAAAACGTAAACCTATTAACATTCCGTTTGCAATTTCGGTTATATAATTATTGATATCTTTATTTGTCCGACTTTCTATTGAAGTCTGCTTCGCTTTTATTTTATGACTCTACATTCTACGCAGCCCTATAGTTACAAACTAACAGATATCAGTGGAGAACCAAGTAAGAGGAGGCCTGCTCCAGTCATGCTTCTGTCATACCTTTTATTATCAAACACATTTTACCCACAAAAAAAGGGGCGGACCCATTGACCACTCATTTAAATCCGCATCTGGATAGGACATTGTAAGGGGATCATGCGTCCCATATGTCATGCCACTTTTCCAACCTTGGAATATGTTGGCCAACGGTATATTCTTTTCTCGGTAGAATGATTTGGTAATGATCTTTTGTATCTCTTTGATTTGTTCAAGCCGTTCAGATTTCGTGGCTTGGTACTGATTTTTGCGACAATATTGAAGATGTTATGGTACCTCTAAATAGTTTAGGTGTTTCATTGTGTGATGTTAAACTTTATGTGTGCCATATCCATTGCTCGTGCTTGTCTTTTTCATTATGTTCAAAGTCTGCTTTGTGATATTTCAAAAAAAACATATAATCAAAATTGAAGACAATAACAATCAAAACCCAGGAGTAAACAAAGTCTCACAAAACCTGAGGACATTTTACATCAACAGTTATAAATAATTAATAAGAAACAATACGAACTCCACTAAAACCCAGGAGTGAAATCAGGTGCTCTGGAATGGTAAACATTTCCTGCACCGTAAACTGCACTCGTCTTGTTATTTCTTTGTTCAGTTCGATAATGATGGAAGATTATTATGACTATTGAAGAGTATCAGATATGATTTCTGATACACTTTTGTCATCATTGCTACCGTAAAATTTCTTGAGTGATGACTTTAATTGATTCATAGCCCTGTCTTAGTAACTGTTGAGAAAGCAGTATTCCTCGTTCAACAAAATCAACGTATTTTGAGCTAACTCTTGAGTAACGTATCAATTGAGACACATATACTCCATATGCTGGTGCCGCTGGGATGTTGCTACACAAAAATGAAAAGTTGACTATAGGACAATAAAAATCATCGCGTTTGTCATAAATTTTGGTATTCAAGCTTCCAATAGTATTCATTTCGAGAAAAAGGTCTAAATATGAAGTAGATTTATCTATGTCGGTAGTTCCTTTAATTTCAAGTTTACTTGGATACATTAAATATAAGTGATCACTGAATCTATTATTATTAAGAGACAGTACATCATCAATATACCGAAAGGTTTAATTTAAAAACTGGGCTAATTTCTTTACTCCTTTTTGTACAAGCTCTCGGATAAATTCTGCTAATATAACATTCGCCTTTTCTAAGTATTCTGTGAAAATGTCATGGAATACACGCTATATTCTGTGACCCAATCCAGACTCATATTCATACTCAATCCAAAAATATAACTAAAGATATAAATCAGTAAATGGTTTATATCCAAAAACAAGAAAACTATAAACAAACAAGTTTGTGTTTTCACCTTTCAATTCAATTGCTAATCAGTTACAATTATATACAACCATTATAACTTTCGAAACGGCCACTAAAATTTTAACTGTCGTATTCAAGTCAACTTAAGGTGTAGACAGGTGTTGAAAGTTCTAGTAGACATGTTACGAAAAGGTATATTCACGACACTGAGGTTGACAATTACAATTTAAATGTGGGGAATGTGTCAAAACACAAACGAGATTATACCTGTGTATACATTACATATGTATTTAAAAACTGCATTGATCCTTTTGAAGTCCATCTGTATGGAACAAACAGACAATAACATTTTTTCCATAAGAAATATAAGAAATAGATATTAATAAATGCCATAATATTTCAAGAAACTCTAATGCAAAAATGTGGGGGAGTGGGAGGAAGCGGTCATGTGAATGCAACGCAGACACGGGGTACATACGTGTGTAAATTTATCGGCGAGCCCTTGAAAAGTTGATAGACCTTGCATTATAATCTGCTTTATACCTTCTCGTGAATATATATGTAACGGTCTTTTTTATATAGTAATGAAAAGCAAACAAAAGTGATGTAGTTTGATCCAGTTGTTTGCCGCCTCAATTTTTATCTAACAGTGTCTGTTTTTTTAAACATCTAAACGTTAGTTTTATACAATTTCAACTTGAAACATGTTGCGTTCAAGTTTAGAAAATTGATATTTAGCTTCGAGGGCAAGCATTTTCTTCCTTTATTTCCTTCCAACTTTGTTTTAATAGCTCAATTTGTATTTTCTTCCTAAGAGGTTTGTGATTTATTGATTATTGGTTGCATAACGTCCAGTGGCAAACATTTAATGCCTGTTCAGATAAGAGGTTTGAGAAAAATATAACTCACTACTCATCAGTTGAACATCCCTGCAGCGTTTCAAAAGCATTACATAATGAAATGCATTTACACCTTAACACAACCTAATGCAGATATTGTGTATTTTGTGGAAATTCACCAACTATTTTATAAAAAAAATGACAATAGGAAAATGAACACCGATGACCGATGGGTGTTTCCTCTATTTAAGGTAACAATGCTAGGGGTTTTCTAACAAAAATATTATGGCGTTTATATAGGTGTGAACCAATTACTACTCTACAGATGTAACAGCTGGTTTTTTTAGGGAGAGGGAGGGGGCTAAAATTGAATTTGAAAAAGGCATCAATAAAGAGCTAAACCACGAGCATAGAGAAGAACATGTGAAAAAAAAAGAATTTGCGTATATCAGAGCCTCGGGTTTATGCCGAACACACTATAAGGCGTTTAAAACATTCAGAGAAGCTGGAAACTTATGGGGATACCCAAGAGAAAAAAACAACCACACTGTAGAGCTTTGTGCAGGATTAGTGGCGCGATAGATTGATTTGTTAACGAACTGTAATACAACAATATAACTCATTTCTAATTGGCTTTCTATGTATATATTATCAATCTAGGGTGGAATGAACTTGTATAACTCTCAGCCCCTTTTTTCTAGCGCAATCACTCTTGTACCCGTACACCTTTCATGTCGTATGAAAGCCAGCAATGATATCAAAAAAGCAATTGTCATAAAATTAGGATGTTACATCATGATGTTCTACATAAATATGATTTGAATTCACTTAGACGCACAGGATTTAAATTTTATCTATTATCAATGTTTTGACACCGTCCCCAAATTTAAAGTGTAATTTTTCAACCTCAGCGTCGAGAATATACCTTTTCGTAACATAAACATGTCTATTGGGATTACAATAACACTTACAGGTAGCATTTAGATGTTGGATTGACTCTTAGCGTAAATTATAAAATGTCCTTTCGTTAAAAGTATAACAGCTTTGAAGTTTTTCTTAATTTGAATTACGGGTTATAAAAAATATATATAGTAATGTAAGTATATTTTTATACATGGAATTATTATTTTTGGAAGTGCTGCAAATCTACGATATGATAGAATCGTAAAACATCAATTAATAAATTAACAAATAAGACATGGACAAATTGCAATTGAAGTTGACAAGAGACAATAACAAGGAGTATACAAAGACTCACAAAACCAAAGGACATTTACATGAACAGTTATAAAGGTTGGGACATTTATAGAGATTCAATGATACATCAATCTCGATACATCTTATAACTTTGTGAGAGGACAGTGAAAACAAAACTCTGTCAGCAAGCCAATTGGTACAACATTGATGGATTTTCGGAATTATTTTCAGTTTTTATTTCCACATGATTGTATCAAGTCAAGAATATGGCAGTTGTTATCTATTCTTTAGATATGTTTGCGCTTTCCATTTTGCCATTTGATTCGGTATTTTCCTTTTTTAACTTTCCTCTGAGTTCAACATTCCAATACAATTGTGGAGGGTTTTACTGTTTTAAAACAAATTTTAATCTCGCTACGCTACTTTTAATCTTCGTTTACTGCGTTAAGCAGTTTCTTCAGATAAGAATATTTACCCCTCTGAAGATGGCATTCTGTTTATTGTAGTGCAAGCACGCTTTTTGCCGTGCAACTAAAAGCATGTTATCTGCAATTAGTTTATGAGACTATTTACCGGATTTGTAATAGCATATGAAACATGAAAGGTGCGACATGTAGAGCATGTAGAGCAGGATCTGCTTTCCGTTCCGGAGCACTCCAATTTTTGGTGGGGTTCGTGTTGCTTAGTCTGTGGTTTTCTATGTTGTATCTTCTGTACTATTATTTGTCTGTTTGTCTTGTTATTTTAAGCCATGGCGTTTGCAGTTTGTTTTTCAATCAATGAGTTTGACTGTCCCTCTGGTATCTTTTGTCCCTCTGTTATTGAAAAGGAGATGACATAATTCTAATAAAATGTATGGTGACATATGTCAACATCATGTTCTTTTTATTAAAAGAGGGGCGAAATATACTATAGGGACATTCAAACTCATATGTCGGGGAAAAAAATAGACAACACCATGTCTAATGATTGAAAAGAAACCAATATACAAACAATAGTGCACAAACACAACATAGGAAACTTAATACTTTGCAAAACGAAGAACAAGAACACCAAAAACTAGTGGTAATCTCAGCTGCTCTGAAAAGGTAAGCATATCTCGTCTGTAAATGACAATGCATACAAATGCATGAAAACATATACCGCTTCTTTGTAACACGTTAGTTCATAGTAATAGCTAATGAGTGTACAGTACATAATATGTTGTGAATTGTTTTAACTTTCCATGTATTAGAACGTGTATCCAACAATTTCAAGCTTTCGTGTTACCAAGCTGTTACATTAATTTCGATAGCAACGACCATATTTTAAAGAGTTCTTCAATTTTAAAATGTATGACAAACAAATATGCAAAATTAAAAAAATAATGACAGCACAATCAACATTTTAAAGCAAGAAGATTGTTTCATTTCAAAAACCTTAAAAAATATCATACGATAATACACTAAAACACACAAAAGTTTGACACCCAAAATATTGGACCAAACCAACGATGGATATTCATCGTGTGATTGATGTGATATGAGTTTATCTAAAGTCCTTTGAAATATTGTAGCAAAACCAGAAGAGGAGTCATGCAATAGTCATGTAATGACAACAGACGATCCATCTAGTCTTGCTGGGTTATATGCATTGCTGTTTGTTCCATTTGTGTTGACGATTATTCTGGCGACATTGTTTGGAAGATATTGGTATCGAAAATATGTATGTACGTGCATGACATTTAATTTAGATAGACAACAAATGGCACCAACCAGCAACTGTTGAAAACGGGACTTGATAAACCGATATAAAAAATAAAATACTATTGATCTAAATGTTGTTGTTGTTATTGGTTTTGGAAGGCGGCTTACTTATGTAGTAATTGCGCCTTAAATTCATATAACATAATTTAAGATATTATGTATATAATTATACTTTCAGTCTTTAATTTATTTTTAGTATTACGTTTTGGCGAGTAATCTTATGAAACTTTGACGAACATGGTTGTTGAATTACTAGAAAATAAATATATGTTGAGAGACAAACAAAAAAAAACAAAAAAAAAACAAAAACACACATATCAGCAGGTATACATGTACTATGAAAATGAAAAAAAATCAAGAGCAAATGATAGTCCCAAATGAAATGATAGGTGTCATAAAATTGTTCAGAAAATTTATATGGTTGTTCACCTTTGTGTCGTCTGTAATATACTTATATACATGTATATAAAAAAAAAGTATATTTAGAAACCGGTAACAAGTGCTAGTTATATGCTACCAATGTAAGGACGTCTCCCTCGATTGGTGTAGCAAATAAAGAATCCTTAAGAAAGGATTGCTTGTAGTTTTTCCTTCTCCATATTGGTAAGTTGCATCAATTTTTTCCAAATAAATTGCCAAAGACATACTGGTATTTTGTGATTCCTCATTCCCTGACAAGAAAAAACACTTCTGTCATTGAACGAGAAATCATCCCTACCTATGCCCTTAATCGCCTATTTAGATTTATATATATATATACAGTGTATAATATATAAATGGAGCAAAAATAGAAAAATATGAAAAAATTTAATACCAGTATATTATTTAAACAATGACATTGTTTGATTTTTTTTTTTAGTACAGAGAATGCCAGCGAAACAGAAGTGCTGGGATGTGCATATATATAATTATACAATAATCTGTGTGTGTTTGTCTACCTGACATCCTCTAGTACAAATTTTAGAATTTATCATTTTATTATTATAGAAAAGGGTTCAACTCTAAGACTTGTTTATATTATAATAATGTATGAGCGTAGTGATTGTGTTTGTTTATTTTTCTTAATTTCTATCAATAATAGTATGACTATAGTTGTCAGTTTATGAAAATCTGAGAGGATATATTGTATTTTTGTTTAAGCTTTAAAGAACGTTAAATAATTAAGATAAATGTTAGTGGCACTTTCATATAAAAAAGTCCTGTAACAAATGTTTCTATTGTTAATTATCTGAGCATAGTGCGATGTGTTTGTTGTTTTCTTATCTTAAATTTTTTTTTGACTGTAATTGTCCATTGTAGAGAATCTTAATGTGATGTTGTATTTTCCCTTAACTTGTACTGTTAACTTATCTAGTATAATAATCTTCAATAGATCAGAGTGATTAAATTGAATGTCGATACTTGTTAAATTTAAATGCGTGCATTTCATGGTCAATTAGTACTGGTGTTTGAAAGGTGAATGATTTACTGATGTATGACACAGGTAGAAAAAGTCTGTTTGATTACGCTCAAAGGACTGACACAAAGGTGAAGTGTGCATTGCACTTGTGACTTGCTTATGCTAGTTCTAAATAAATTTATAAAAAGGAAATTATTTCAAATTCGGGTGAGTTTTTCATTTATCTTTTATCTTGCTGGTTGTATACTGAATTGATGAAATATTTTAACTTAGCAACCATCTGAAAAATAATTCATATACATTTGTTCCAAATACATAATTATTTGTTTTATGATCTCTAGACTAAAGCTAAATGGCAATTATACATGTAGTTGAGAGTCTTCCTATTTCCTAATAAGTATATTAGTTTCCCGTAGATAGTTATGCACGGGACTGAAAGTGTGTGTGTATCCGGATAGAAGGTGTTTCAACGAAAGATCTACGACTCCGTTATTTTTAAGCATATCAAACATCTGTTTACGTTGCACATCATATTTTGAGCAGACTAATAGGAAGTGTACTACATCGTCTGTGACTTTGCAGTTTTCACAAATTTCACTCGGACTTTTCCCTATTTTGTGTAGATATTTATTGACATTAATAGAGCCAGATCTTAATCTGAATATTATTCGTTCATTTTCTCTATTCATTTGTGGTAAAGTAATCTTAAATGATATATTATTTTGGAAGGAGTGTAGTAATCTACCCTTTGGGTTGTCTGACCACTGTTTTTGCCAAATTTGTTTTAAAATGTTTTTTGTTAAACATTTGATGTCTTCTTTATATAGGGGAATATGACAATCTATTGTATCTTTATTAAGAGCCACTTTGGCAGTCTGGTCTGCAATTTCGTTTCCTAAAATTTCGACGTGGCTTGGGATCCACTCAAATATTATGTTGCTACCTAGTTTGACTAACTGGTTGTATAAAAATATAATGTCGTATAATAAATAATTTTTTACCTTAAATAAATTACTCTTTAAGGCTTGGAGAGCTGATAGAGAGTCGACAAACACAACGACATTATTTGGTTTAAATTCTTCTAACCACATAAGAGACAGAAATATTGCCATAAGCTCACAAGTGAAAATTGACATATTCTTAGGCAGTTTAAAACCTTTTTTTATTCCCATTTCAGGTATTGCGAATGCACTTGAGGTTTTATTAGAATTTGGATCTTTAGATCCGTCCGTATATATTTTTAAAAACTGGCGGTACTGCGTATCAATCATGAAGTTACTTTCACTTCGAATTAAGTGTGGATTATCCTTTTTCGAGATGAGACTTGAGAGTTGTGTACATACATGGGGTTTAGTCAAATGCCAAGGGGGTGTTGGGAATTGTTTGTATTTATATATTTGATTAATATCAACATCATGTTAATTAATCATATCTTTTGAAACAATAAAATATGGTTTTTTATTCTGTTTTATTTCCCTAGAGTAGCAGAGAAATGTTGCCTTTTTTGCTAAACTTTCCTTAGTTGGATGGTTGTCTTCATGACTAGATATATTTAAAAATGATTTTGTAATAAGGCACTGCCTACGTTCTTCGTATGGTGGGTCACCCATTTCTACTTGTAGTCCACTTGTGGCTACATTTTTATATGCACCTGTACAAATTCGAAGTGCCTGTCTTTGCACCCGGTCCAGTATTTTCTTTACAGAATGTGAGGCAGAATTATATACTTCACATCCGTAGTCTATTTTAGATCTTATAAGAGCAATGTATATGTTTCTTAGAGAATGGCTGTTTGCTCCCCGCTTAGTACCTGTTAGAAGTTTCATGCAATTTAGGACTTTACTGCATTTTGCCTCTATATATTGAATATGTTTTAACCAAGTCAATTTACTATCTATAATTATTCCTAAAAATTTCACCTCATTGACTACTTGTAATAGACTGTTACCTAACGTTAATAATAACTTCTCAGACTTTTTCTTTCTACTAAAGACAATAGCTACAGTTTTAGAGGGGGAAATGAGAAATCCCCATTTATCACACCATGATTTTATATTGTCAAGATCTTTCTGTATTCTCCTTTGAATATAACCAATATTTTTACCACACAGCCATATTGCACTATCGTCTGCAAATTGGGAAATAGAACAGTTATTAATACATAAAGGGAGATCGTTTACCATAATATTGAATAATGTCGGGCTGATGCAACTTCCTTGAGGGGTACCATTTTGGTTCGTGAGAATATCAGAAAGAGTGTTATTTATTTTGACCTGTATTGTTCTGTTAGTGAGAAAACTATTAACCCAACCGAGCATGTTGCCCTTTATCCCAATTTTAACCATTTTGTTTAGAAGTCCATACTTCCATATCATATCAAATGCTTTCTGAAAGTCAATAAATACTCCAATTAAATATTCTTTCTTTAAAAATGATTTTTGTATATCGTTATCAAGTCTAATTATTTGTTCCATCGTACTTCTATTTTGACGAAATCCACTCTGATAAGGTGAGTAAATATGGTTTTTCTCAAGGTACCACCTCAGTCTGTTATTAATCATCTTTTCCATAATTTTTACAAAATTAGATGTTAAAGCTATTGGTCTGTATGCATGTGGGTCACTTGAATCTTTCCCCTTTTTAAAGCTTGGAATTATTATTGAATGTTTCCAAGCCAGAGGAAGATCTTGTGAGAACCAAATTCTGTTATATAATAAAAGAAGTACACCAAGTGATTTATTACTAAAACTTTTAAACATACTATAGGTAACTTTATCTTTACCAGGAGATGTATCTGATGTATCAGCAATAGCATCCTGTAATTCATTAAGGGTAAATGGTTCATTATAACTCTGAGAGTTTTCAGAAAAATATTGTTTCAAGTTTTCAGCTTCTTTAGACTCAATATGTTCTTTATGTGATATAAATTCTTCTGAATAGTTACTTGAACTACTTACATTGGCAAATGCTTCAGTTAATATATTAGCCTTTTCTTTAGTAGATTCATATATTTTATTTTCATAAATCAAAGTAGGCAAAATTAGAGAATTAATAGTTTTGCCCATCATTCTCTTAATTGTATTCCATACTTGCCCTATATTATTATTATTATTCAAGCCACTGCAGAAGGTTTTCCAATATTGTTGCTGTGTTAATTTAATAGTATTTCTACATTCCTTTTCTTTTTCTTTGTATAATAAATAATCATGTCCACCCCCCGTATGTCTGGCCTTGTTACGAGCTTTATTGCGTTCTTTTACCACCAATGTACAGTTTTCATTCCACCAGGGTACTTCTGGTTTATTATTTTTCCTTCTTTTCTTAGAAGGAATGTGCTCACCAGCAATTTTAATGATAGTGTTAGTGAAATGAGTACATGATTCATTAATATTGTCAGTAACCATGTTCTCACTAAGTTGTTTATGACATGAGCTGGAGAACCCATCCCAATCAGCTTTTTTATAGTTCCAAATCAACTCTTGTTCGCTGTTTGAACAAGACGAGGTTTGATTCAATGTTAATTGTATTACAAAATGGTCACTACCATATAAAGATTTATTATCTACTGTCCACGTTATTTGATGTGCTAACTGTACACTAGACATTGATATATCAATACATGACAATTGTAGATCGGAGGGGTTTTGTCTAGTACCTGATCCATCATTTAAAACTATAATATGATTGGTACTAATAGCGTTGTGCAATGAGTTACCTTTAGTGTCAGTTTTATTACTACCCCATAGATAATGATGAGCATTAAAGTCACCACAGATAATAAATTTACCATCAATTTGATTCAAGAGATTTATATAATCATCTTCTTTTGTGTCTGTTGATGCATCATAAAGGCTAATAATGGTGACCATATCACTGTTTATTAATATTTGAATTACAGAAGTTTCAAATTTTGAGTTTATTTCTTTCTTAGAGTATGGGATGTCTACTTTGACATATATAGCAGTGCCACCCCCCTTTATACCGTCTCTAACTGAGAAATCTGCAACTGTGTAACCGTTAATTTCAATTAGATCAGTTTCACTTTTAAACCAAGTTTCTTGTAGACATATTACATCGGGATAAGTAGAGGAATTTGATAAATTCCATATATATTCTGGACCATTGCTATGAAAGCTATGGCAATTCCACTGATGTATGACAAATGAACTAGTCATTATTGTTAATAATATAGTTATAAAATACATAATGTTAGTAATGATGTTCTTCAAATTAATACTCTTTAAGTATATATATATATAAATGTTATTTTGAATTTTATATTCTGATGGACTGGCTTTTCTCAATATAATGATTCATTTGATCTGTGTCAACATTAGACAAGTTTAGAGTTTTGGCCACTTCACTGATGTACTTTACTACATTATCAACTGTAATTCTCTCTTTTGGAGCATTAATTATATGAGTTATTGCAATAGTCATTATAGATACCATTTAATAAGTAATATTAAATATTAATAAGTAATATTAAATAGTAATATTTGCTTCACCCAATATGGTTTGTTTGTTGGTTTTTGTTTTACTGATATGTTGCTTATTTAATTCTTTCTCAGCAACAAAGGTCTTGGTGTCTTCACCTTTTACAATTTTAGTGGCTTCACCAACTGATATTTTTAATTCTTTGCTCTTGATCTAAATGTAATATTTTTCATAATAACAAATGATAGTGAAAGTTCAGTCATCGTTCAACGGTCCATTAAATAATAATATAAAAAGGTATGAATTCCAAGAATATATGCATACCCTGGTGTGCATTAATATAGTTTTGATTCTGGTCTAATTTCAATCTAAAATGTTGTATAATGTGCTTTTAACACATCTAACAAGTATATGAACTTAGTGTATTCTTTTTATTCTCATTGCTTTAAATGAATAACCAGAATTTGTTTTCTTTTAATTGATTTTCAACAGGTCGACTACTGTTGCCTTTTTATGAAACATTGCAAAGTCCTTTTTTTAACAAATAATATAATCTGATTTCAAATTAATTGTGTCCAGTTTTTTCGACTGATTACAAATTTGACGGGGATTATGATAGGTCGATAATGTGTTTTTTTCAATAGTTGTTCTCATTAAAATGAACAGTTGTGTGTAGGTCAATAACACTAAACTAGAGTTCAAAATCATGAATCGACTTTTATCGTATTTTCTTCTCTTTTAATTTGTTACATGAATTAATATTTGTTGTGATCCGCATACAGAATAAAAGCAGAAGTATTGCGTATAAATAAGCTGAAAAACAACTATGACAGACAACGATTAACGACAACCTGTGAATTATAGGCTTCTAAAATGAAACAGTCACATTTAGTCTTATATGCAATAGTATTGGTATTATTTGTTAGTTGCTTTTAACTAGCTGACAGTAACTGCGAGTTCTCTCAGATATGTACTTGGTGTGTTTTTGTTGTTTGATGTACAAATACCTGGCCACGTGTACTTATTTGAAGTATTTGTATTTCTATCCATCTGATGACTTAAGCCTTTTTCAACTGATTTTTTATAGTTCGTTCTTATTTTGCACTGTTTCCCCAGTGTCCCAGGTAAGGGGAGGGTTTGGATCCGGATAACATGTTTGACAGAATTTCAATTTTTAAATGTATGTGCCTGTCCCAGGACAGAAGTCTGTAATTCAGTGCTTGTCGTTTGTTTATGTGTTACATATTTGGTTTTCTTTCATTTTGAATCAATTATGTCGTGAGTTTTTTCATTTGAATTTGTTGAAATTGTCATTTGGGGGATTTTATAGCTGACTATGAGGTATGGGTTTTGCTCATTGATGGAGACCGTACGGTGACCTATAGTTGTTATGTCTGTGTCATTGTGGCATCTTTTAGAGAATTGTATCATTGGCAATTATACCACATCTTCTTTTTTATACATACCTAATGTGACTGTTTAATATATTTGAACAGTAATGCAACATTACCGTATCAAAACAAACAGGCAAAACTAAACCAACAAAATCATACCGGGTAAAAAAAACGCTTTACGATCATTATAGATGGGCATAGGATGTTAATCTAGTGATGCGTTTGATCTTAAATGTATCTTATGGCGGCAATCCACTATTTAATGATGTGTCTACTGGTATTTTTTAACTGACTCTGGCAGGGATCTTTTTTTATATCATTAAGCCCATAGCATTGTAGCATTCTACGTATCTCTAAATTTCAAATGTTTAGGATTGAGTGTGTCTGTAGAAAGTAAATACATAAAAGCGCATTGTATGGACGACATTTATATGGTGTGTTTGATTCATATAATAATGCATTTCATATAACATTTCTGACAAACCTTAGATAATTTAACATGTATAGGTTTGATTTGATAATGAACCGTCGTCTAAGTATATAACAGTTAATGCTGTAACCACTAGAAATATTCAAAGCTTATGTTTTAACACGATTGATAAAAGTTGATGAGTATGTGAACACGTATACAATGCATTATTTTTAAACGCAACAAAAGAATGTTTGTCACATGAGTAAACAAAGACTAAAAAAACATAGTACATCTACATCAACAGTTATAAATAATAAAAAAGAAACAACACGAACTCCACTAAAAATCGGGAGTGAAATCAGGTGCTCCGGAAGGATAAGCATTTCCTGCACCGTATACGGCATCCGAAAATATACGGAAGTAATCAGCTATAATAATGTTACACAGTTGGTTGATTTACGCCATGTTTCTACCGTTTAATCTGTTAAACTAACCAATACATAATAAATGTATCTGTGCAGGCGATGATATGGGTTTAAAACCCATTCGATCGTAACCAAAAGACCATACTATATCTACTAAGATTTGATTCTATATCGTATAAAAAGACATATTTATTTTTCTAAACAGCAAAAAAGCATTCGTCAGAATTTACATGTGTCTCTCAATGAGAGTAATGTCGATATGTGAAATGAAAATTGTTTCATTGTGAACAAAAACACCGAAGTGCTGTAAATATTGGTCTTTATATATCAATTTAATCGCTCTGATCTATTGAAGATCTGTATACTAGATAGGTTAACAGTACATATAAAGGGAAAATACAACATCACATTAAGATTCTCCACAATGGACAATTACAGTCATATTTTTTTTTAAGATATGAAAACAACAAACACATCGCACTATGCTCAGATAATTAAAAATAGAAACATTTGTTACAGGCCTTTGTTATGAAAATGCCACTAACATTTATCTTAATTATTTAACGTTATATGTTAAAAGTCTTCTAAGCTTAAACGAAAATACAATATGTCCTCTCAGATTTTCATAAACTGACAACTATAGTCATACTCATATTGATTGAAATTAAGAAAAATAAACAAACACAATCACTACGCTCATACATTATTAGAATAGAAACAAGTCTAAAGGTTGAATCCTTTTCTATGATAATAAAATGATAAATCCTAAAATTTGTACTAGAGGATGTCAGGTAGACAAACACACACAGATTATTGTATAATTATGTGTATGCACTTCTGTTTCGCTGACATTCTCGGTACGTAAAATAAAATCAAACAATGTCATTGTTTGAATAATATACTGGTATTATTTTTTTTCATATTTTTCTATTTTTGCTCCATTTATATATTATATATATATATAAATCTAAATAGGCGATTAAGGGCATAGGTAAGGATGATTTTTCGTTCAATGACAGAAGTGGTTTTTTCTTGTCAGGGAATGAGGAATCACAAAATACCAGTATGTCTTTGGCAATTTATTTGGAAAAAAATGATGCAACTTACCATTATGGAAAAGGAAAAAACTACAATCAATCCTTTCTTAAGGATTCTTTATTTGCTACACCAATCGAGGGAGACGTCCTTACATTGGTAGCATATAACTAGCACATGTCTTGTTACCGGTTTCTAAATATACTTTTTATATATATGTATATAAGTATATCACATACGACACAAAGGTGAACAACCATATAAATTTTCTTAACAATTTTATGACATCTATCAATTAATAATGTACATTTCATTAGGGACTATTATTTGCACTTGATTTTTTTCATTTTCATGGTACATGTACCTTATGATATGTGTTTTTTTGTCTCTCAACATATATATATTTCCTAGTAATTCAGTCAAACATGTTCGTCAAAGTTTCATATAATTACTCGCCAAAACGTAATACTAAACATAAATTAAAGACTGAAAGTATATATACATAATATTTATGTTATATGAATTTAAGGTGCAATTACTACATGAGTAAGACGCCTTCCAAAACCAATAACAACAACAACAATATAACAGACATTTCGCGTGTGTGTGTCTTGTCATCGTCGGTGTTTAAATGTTTTTAAACATTCACATCAATGAATTATATTTGTATTTATTATGAATATAATGATAAAATTATTACCTACAGTCCATTTTTATGTTATTGTGAACTATTATCATATTAAAAAAGATTGAAACCCTTAACAAATTTGATATAAACTTAAATACAGGTCTTATAAATGTTATCCAAATAATTAGAGGTTTTAATTTCAATCACATCTACCAAAAACACATCATTGAAGATTAGCATCTTCATTACACTTTTTGAATTTGTTAACATTTAATTTGCATGTGTGTATACCCTATATAAAAATACAATGAACATATTTATAAGCGATGTAGATAATTAACAGTTGTTTACTGTTTGAAATCAATTGAGCATCACAGGGTATATGTTGAAATTTAAATCTGATTCATCCTACATGAAATTAAACGAAATTTTAAATTCTTTTGTTATACAATTATGATGAGGTCATTCATAAAAAGCAGTTATTACGAAATCATTATTGAACGTTTGTGTGTGTGTTTCCCATGTAAAAGTTGCCATGGATATAACTGATATTTTTGGCACGTATCTTCTTTTGACAAGTATACAATACTGTGGTAAGTTAACAATTGACACATGTTTATGTCGTTTACCTTACCGATTACTGTTTTGCATTGCCTTGTTAACCTCCAATTAATGTATTCTGTTTTTCAGAGTGGGAGGGGGATTTGATTTTTCATCTATTTATTCACTAAGTGCATACGAATGCAAATACAAGTTAACGCTTTGATACTAATGTTAATCATTATAAAACGCCTTGTTTCACGTACTGGCATACTTTATGGTGAACAACTATATTGACGGGTCAAACAAAGACTCTGGCCAAACAAATTTAATCAAGCTTGTTAACACACTCTTTTTTAGATGGCGTTTGCAGCTTTCCAGATGAATTGCGAGGAGTTTGGATAAGTCTATATAATGGCCCAATGGTTTTTGGGTCTTCCTCTATCTCTGGATATAACACATCTATACCAAATATGAAGACGTTACATCTTAATTGTGTTGAAAGAAATTCTACGTTCTATATATTAAAGTGAGTATATTCATTATACGCTTTCAATATAATGTCTTCCAGACTTGTGCTAGATTTTATCACCGTCAGTTACATCTTATTTTCTTGACATCACAACTCATTTTACGCTGAAAATGTAAGACAGTTATATTCAAAGAATTATTACATTCAAACATACATTTGTGTGACGCACTGTGCATTATTCTTTTTGCTGTATTATTTGGTACTGTCGTATAAAAATATTATATGTTTGTTGTTATTCTATGTTTCACATGTCGACATGATCTATTATATTATTCGTTTGTGTATTTCTCTTGCCTGACTGTTCTTGTTATTATTTACATTGTCATATAAATGGGAGGTTCGGCTACCCATCTTACTAGTTTCAGCCAACCATTTCTTTTTCAAATATCTCGTACAAAGTCAGGAATATGACAGTTGTGATCAAATAGTTCGTTTCTATATATGTCGAATTGGTGTATTTGTTGCACTTCAGTTCTTCTGTTCCTCCGTTGTTTTCCTCATATATTTTGTTGACGAGATTCCCTCAGTTTTAGTTTGTAACTCGGATTTGTTTACTTTCAATCGATTGATGACTTACAAACACCGGTCTACTACTGTTGCCTTTATTTATGTTTGGAGTTATTCGTCACTTCTTCAATACATTAGAGATTGGCACATTATGTAGAAACCTTGTAGGGTGGTCGGCTGTAAGTAGTACTCCATACGTTTTTTGAAGCACTGTAGGTTTTCGGTTGTTGTCTCATTATCTTAAACCGCATATCTATGTCATCGTCATTGATCGAACCAATCTTATTACATAATTGAATGTACAGTTTTTCCCATGTCAATTATGAAGATACATTAACATAGGAACTTAGTACTGTTTCCTTAATATTTTTATACAACACGCCATGCAAAACAAATGTTCCCGTTATAGATTTTTTTATCTCGTATTACTAATGAGAGCACAGGATCATTTATAAAGATTTTAAATATATGTTAAACAACTCTTATCCCAAGCATAAAAACATAGCCGTATTTGACATAACTTTTTTCAACTTTTCATCTTCAGTGCTGTACAACTGTGTACTTTTTTACACTTTCCATCTTCTATATCTGGGTGTCACTGGTGAGTCTTGTCTGGACGTGGCGCGTTTGTGGCGTATTGGATTTTTGACCTGATGCTTTTTGTTATCTATTAATCATTGGTTTCTTTGTCTAATATGTTCTCCTTATTTAATTGTATTGTAGTCATGTTATATTATGTTGTCATTTCAATGTTATTTTTAACATTGTCATTAAAGTGCGAGGTTTGGCATGCCACAAAACCAGGTTCAACCCACCATTTTTTCCTATAAAGATGTCCTGTACCAAGTCAGGAAGATGGCCATTGTTATATTATTGTTCGTTTCTGTGTGTGTTACATTTTCACGTTGCGTCGTTTGTTTTCTCTTATTTTTGAGTGTAAATTCACATTGCGATAAGACGTGTGACGGTACTTGTCTATCCCAAATGCATGTATTTGGTTTTGATGTTATATTTGTTATTCTCGTAGGATTTTATCTGATGCTTGGTCCGTTTCTGTGTATGTTACATTTTAGTGTTGTATTGTTGTTCTCCTCTTAGAATTAATGCGTTTCCCTCGGTTTTAGTTTGTTATCCCGATTTTGTTTTTGTCCATGGATTTATGAGTTTTGAACAGCGGTATACTACTGTTTCCTTTATTTCCCATTACGTTTTTTAATACATTTTTATAACTAGTTTTAAATTTAAGGTTCGTATGAAATTAGCATGGTTCCCGGTATAACATCCAACGGAAAGTATTTATTCTTTTGAATCAATCGACATATCCTGGAAAATTATTAAACTTTAATGAATTGTTTTCAATTCTTAATTACCAGAAAAAATCACGGAGACAATGAAAATATATTATATAATATTTCTATTGTCTTTGTAAACATCTAGCTTGCCGAGTCCGTGCTGACGTTATATCAAACAATAATTGATTATATTACAGGCTTATTGGTGATGAAACAATATTAAAAACATGTTCCCTATTTTGCAGGTCTGCACAGGTTTTTAAAGTATTTGGACATGAGGTACATATGTACATGTGTTTGGAAATGGCACAACAGTCAGATTCTGTTTTTCAATATTACATACGAACAGGTGAGGCAATATTCAGGAGGAAAGGAGAAATTAATATAAAGAAAAGAAAAATTAAAAGCTTGATAAGGTTTCATATCATTTAGGCATAGTACGTAAAATCCGGCTAAACGAAAAAAGACAAAGAGAAATTCTTTTGAATTTAAAAGTGGAGGGAAATCTATCTCACATTTGATTGCAGTTTTTTAAGTCATAAATATATATCTGAGAAGTTTCAAATCACCATTTTTTGTTGCTTCTTTTTCGGGGTTCTTTTTAGTGTTAGAATATATGAAGAATACTTGAAAACATGAAGTTACATGGTTACTAAAGCTTGTACACAAGAACAAAAGAACAAAATTTGCCTAATTATTTTCCAGTGATGGTTATTATTGTATATGAAATGAAATACAATGTGAAATGTCAAGTATTTCTTATTTCAAAAAAGAATAATTCAACACAATTTTTTCAAAAATGCAAATTTAACAAAAATTTAATCATTATAGTGAAAACAATCTTAGCATCACATCATACGCATCTTGTTAGACCAGAATAACAAAAAGTGAAAGCAATCTTCTCTTTGAATTCTTATCGATAAAGTAAAGAATGATATAATTAAGCCATTTTTATGGTGATTATACATGTTATAACTAAAGATTTTGGCCATTTGTCACCACTAAAATCTAGGATTTGTTTAAAGTTAATATACGTATGGCTGTATTTGAGGACAAAACATAAATTGAACAATGTCTTTTAATAGATTTCGACAATTATTTGAACGAATTTATGAAAGGACATGGCAAGATAAATACTAGTACTTTAGACGAAGTCTGTGTTCCAGGTTTGGCAAATGAAATATTACTGGTGCGAAATGGTAAGTATGATAAACTGTTATCACAGAGATATGTCTCGCCTTTTTGTTATTTTGATTATGCAAATGTTGATAAAATAGCAATACTTTTTAAAACATCTTACACAAGTTTTGGCAAATATACAATGATCCATAACTGAGTTACATGGCTAAACAATCTCCATGTAAATGAGATGTGCCAATGCTAATACCAAAATACCTAATACCATTGACTTATTATAAGTCGTTGCCAAACCTAAACACAAACATTAACTTGTAAACTGTGTAAAAGTTTCAAAGTAAATGAACCATGAAGAGGGTGGGGCTATTCTATCTCCATGCAAACGATACTTGCAAATGCAATTAAATTTGCATACCAAATAACATTGACTTACCATTAGAAGTTCATTTTAAACTGATCTAATCACACAAACTAATGCATGTAAACTAAGAAAAGTTTAAAGTCATTAATTTCCATAGATATGACATGTGCCAATACTTAAACAACTGCATACCAAATATCATTGGTCTACCACTTGTGGTTCCCCGTAAACTGACCTAATCACAAACTAATACATGTAAAATTAGAAAATGTTTTCAAAGTCAATAGACCATGACTGTATGTGTTTACGCTAAATAATATCCATAGAAATGAGATGTGCCAATGCTTATACAACTGCATACCAAATATGATTAATCTACCACTTGTGGTTTACCATAAACTGGACCTAAACACAAACTAAAACATTGTTGACGCCATCGCCGACGCCGGAAACAGCATACCTATGTCTCGCGTTCTGACTCCGTCAAGGTGAGACAAAAATGAAAATACTTCTTTAAGATCAAAGTAAGACAACGAAGAATAAATTCCAGTCAAACATAACTCTACTACGGACGCATATATATTTTATCTTGATTAAACTTCATCAAATACACATGTATATGCACGTGTTATTGCAGATTGTTAAATATGAGTGTGCATGTGCTTTGAATCATTCCTCATTTCCAATCTTAATTTTTTCTTCTTTTTCAGTTTCGTTGATGCAAAGATCGTTAGGGTCAATGTGCCCTCAGATTATTCAAGGTTACTATGGTAACATAACGCAAGACAGTACAGAAAATGGAATATGCAGTGATGGATACTTTGATTCTTGTAAAAAGTCAACTCATTTTAAGTTGAATATTGACGAAAACTGTTCAAATATGTTTGGTAAATACTATCTAAATATTAAAACGAATTATTAGTATATTGATTGGTACAAAAACATATGATAATGGTTTCTTTGTTTAAAAAATAAAATTTCATATATAACCTTAATATATTATGCCATAGAGAAAACATTTAGACACATTTTAGCATATATATTTTAGGGGCCAGCTGAAGAACACCTACACTACATTGAAGACCCATTGGTGGCCTTCGGCTGTTGCCTGCTCTATGGTCGGGTTGTTGTCGCTTTGAAAGATTTACCATTTCCTTTCTCAATTTTATTTAGTGCAGTATTAATATCTAACAATGGCTTTTAAATCAAATGTTGTCTTGAGAGTTGTAGTTATCAAAGGTACCAGGATTATAATTTAGTACGCCAGACGCGCGTTTCGTCTACATATGACTCATCAGTGATGCTCAATTCAATACAGTGCGTATACATGTACCACGTTGTTAACAATTTTATTGCAGTTTACGCAATGTTAAATTTTAATTGGGCATATATTCCAACTTTGTTTTATTTTAATTAAGTAACAGTTTGAAATATGTTTTTTGATGATATTTAAAGATTCCGTTTAGTG
Source organism: Mytilus trossulus (assembly GCF_036588685.1). Classification (NCBI taxonomy): domain Eukaryota; kingdom Metazoa; phylum Mollusca; class Bivalvia; order Mytilida; family Mytilidae; genus Mytilus; species Mytilus trossulus. The sequence goes on from NC_086386.1 coordinate 10,752,633, forward strand.
GATAAATCAAGCTGAAATTCTACATATTTATCAAAGGTCTGACCTGTTTAATGATTTCATTTACAATATTTGATATATAATTGTTTCTTAGGAAATACAACTTTTACTTGTGTTCATTATGTCGAAGATAGTGGAAGCCATTTATATGCATGGACAGACAATGCGAACCTTTACAAGTTTTCACCTTTTGGATTTTTCTGTATGGTAAGTTTTGAAGTAACGGATATATACTAACCATTACTTATACCTTATTCAAATTCGTAATGATATGAAACATATAAGGGCCTATCAATTTTTTAAAACATGATAAAAGTTAAAAGATGGATTGTGGTGTACAAAAATTAGATGTCGTCGCACAACATTAAACATTACTTACCTCAATGAATACTATAAAACAAATGAATGTTCTGTTATGTCCTACATGAATAGCAAGAAAGAAAAAAAAGTCTTCTGCTTTTGAGGTAAGTAGCCATTTAAAAATCACAAATTGTACATGTAATTGCCGTTAATGTAGATGACTGTATGTGATATTTATTAAAAAATGTTTAAGGATGTACTTAGGTGAGGTTAGGTGAAATTAAGAAGTTAAAATGTATACTATAAGCTGGTAGAACATCAATCAAGGATAAAAATAAGCTGAAAAATATTGAAAGTTCATGGACCTCCTTTTCGAAATATTTGAGATTTAAATATCGCGGGAAAAGACTGACTCGGACTTTTACCTTATATTTGCATTGGTATCATTTGGTCTTAACACAAAAAAAAAAGAAACTTTAGAATCTTCTTCAATTTTGGTAAATGACCTTTCATGAGGTATATAATCTTGTATGAAAAAATAAAGAGTGTAATGGGGGAAAAGAGTCCGAACATTTGACACAAATTCGAAAACCTGACCTAAGTACATCCTTAAAGTATTATAGTTTAACATATTTTACAGAATGTTTCACAAGCTGGCGGTGTTGTTAGTATGTCCATTCATTCTGATCTTTGTAGTTTAGCTGATAATACAATTCTCAGTTTTCAATTACAAGATGTATTTGGTAAGTTTTGTTTTGTCTTTAAAATATCTCTGATCATCTCTATTTTGTCCTTTTCGCCAGGCATTATATATAAAGATATTGAGTGATTATTTATTGATTTTAACGCCACTTACATTACTCTATGAACTATGCCATGACGGTCGAACTTGTTTTGGAGAAAACTGGAGTGTCAAGATAGAACCACCGACCTTCGGCAGGAAACCTAACAATCCTCACAAAAAGGAAAATAATTGCTAACTGCTTATTTTTTCTATGAACCATGTTATCAACAATATTTTTTTAATATAATCATTTGCAATGAACCTCACATTTACATTTAATTAGACGTTAAAGAAATACCATACACGTAACCAGTGATTAAGCACGTAGCTTTCGGATTTTATACGCCATGATTATCTAAAACCTACCTTTACGAATGTAAGAATTAGTTTGGCCTAGAGCTTCAATTAAGAGACATTTATTGTCGGAATCTGCATCTGGTGAACAAAAATTGGTACCGTTTATGTTATTCCACAAAAAAGGAGGAACCATTGTTACATACTTCTGAAACTTTTATTTATATGGCATTCAAAGAAAGAAATCAGAAGAAAAAACTATAAAAGGTACCATACTAAAAAATGCGTCCACTTTTTATTCATCTCTTGCAATGTAAACTCGGTCATCTTTTCTTTAGTTCGAAACAAAATAGCACATCTTCAATAACTTCGGATAACTGTACAGTTTCCGCTTCTTACTAGTTATAATACAATTGTTTATTGTTCATTATTTGTTTGTTAGATAAATGCTTTGAAGACAGTAAGTACAAATATTTGTGTCAATTAATTCATAAAATTTATGTCAAATTTCACCAAAAATACCACAGGGTTATAGTTGTGTATGTCAGACGCGCGTTTCTTTTAAATAAAACTCAACAGTAGCTGTCAAATAAAAACAGATTTTTCCAATTGAAGGTTTTATAAATGTTACAAATCAAATGTAACTAATCCATGAGTCAAAGGGGTTCAAATCTAATTAATGGTGAAATTGAAAACTGATATTCAATGACATTCTATATGTTCAAAGTAAGATTTATGTGTTGATAAAAGTATGACTACCTGTATAACTGGATACTCATTGTTAATGTGAAAGTCAATATCATTTATTTATACTCTATTTCAAGCTTCATTAACTGTGACATTATATAAAAACTGACTAAGCATAAACATTGTTTAATCTGTTAATCATCGTTTTAAAGAGACATTTGTTTTAAACTGAAATTTACGTTTTCACAGTCGTGAACTTTAGCATAACATACAATGTAGTACAGTACTGACTTCATTAGGTTTAACTATCTTTTTTTGAAAAAAAATCTTTATAAGTACAAACAATTGCAAAATTTTGCATAGAACTTAACAACTCAGTCTAATATAATTAGTACTGTAAATGAATTTCTTTTTTCCTTTTTATCTGTATTATTTAATAATATAGTGCTGGTTTCACCTCTAACACCACTCTGCTTTTGTAATCAATTTACAAATTTATATTTCGAGATCACGTTGAAAGTACTAATGCTTCTATAAACATAGATGTAGAATAAGTTGATGTACCTAGACATAAAATGCTTAAAACAGATATAAACTAGTTGTCTTTACAGTTTTACAATCCACCAAAACCTTCGAATAAAGAAAAACGTATTTACAAAAATAATACCAACTTATCAATTTGCTAAACCATATTATTGGTGGCTGATTTATGAATTGGCCTTAATTAATTAAGCCTATATTGGGTTGCTGGCAAATCCATCAAGGTTTTGTAATTCAGTACCACGTCTTTGTCAATATATATCTTGTTATGCTTTTAGAGCAATCATACTCAGCATTCATTTACTAACACCTGTCAATTACCTCTTTTGTCAATGTTCAATTACTTTTTTTTCTATAAAATGTTTTATCCTCATTTCATTGATGAAACGTAAATGCTTTGATGTATGTATTTTCTTGTATTTGTATTGAAATACTTTTTCTTATTTCTTTATTTACATGTTAGTTTTATGTGTTTATGTCTTCTAAATATATGACGGCTTATGTCTTGTGTCATTCAGCAACTTCATATTTTGCTTTTAGAAAACTGCATTACATTTTGTAAAGAATTTCATAAACTTTACTGGTATTCAATTTGATTTCTTTATTTATTTGCCTATATAAAGTACTGCTTTTCCGACTGAGGTTTTTATTGTCCTTGATAAAGTTTATCTCGCATTATCTTTTTCAGCTACTAAAGATATCAGTACTGTCACAACAGATAAAAAGATGGAAAGTAACTTAAGTTCTGGCGTGATTGTAGTGATTGTATTGGTTGTATTTATTAGTGTAACCTGTGTCATAATTTTCGTCTTACATTGGCAGCGTAAAAGACTTGGTCTTAATTGTAAAAAACGTAAAACCAATGAGGATTATAGATTTGATGACGTTGCAACAAAAACACAAGACACTGAATCTGTTCAATGATGTATATGTTAATAAGACTTGATTGTGATTAAAATTAAAATTGTAAGGATTTTTTTTAAAATACAAGAATAAAATTGTAATTTTTTTTATTTGTTCTTTCAAAACCAAACAAAGAGTAAGAAAAACATAATTAATTGTATGCAAATATTCATCATATAAATAGTAAACGTAAAAAGGTAAATAAATTAAAACAAACAAACAAACAACATTACGATAAGACAACTGTAGAAACCAAGCTGTTGCTACATTGGTAAGATCAGAACTAATATGGTGTTTGGAATATTCGTTAACATAAAAATAAATCATTTATCATTTCCTTTGAATCTGACATGTTTAGGCGTCGAAAGTTTTGTCAATTTCTGCATTTCTTGGAATTTATTATCCGGAATAGTTTTCCTAGGTTCATACCACAATCGGTATACCCTTTCCCATAATGATGTAGCTGTTTCCAGTTCTTCTTTCTCTGGAGTCACCCATATTATCTTACTTGTACTAGTAATAGAATCAGTGCTTCTCGCTGTCTCTGAATCTTCATAACTTATAGATTTAGCCCAATCAGGATCCTTGTGTTGTTCCCATCTCACCTGCCATTGCTTAAAATGTACATTGATCTATATAAGTCAGGAATATGACAGCTGTTTTCCATTCTTTGAAGTGTTTGGGTTTTTGATTTTGCCGTTTTGCTAAGGGATTTTTCGTTTGGAATTTCCCCCGGATTTCGGTATTTTTATTATCCACTTTTTTTAACATATTATTTTTTATCTTTGCTAAGAATACTCTACCTCACCATTTTTGTGTGATTTGAAAAAGCCATGTAACTTTTAGCAAATTTGTTAAATGCGAATATTTATACACCTTTATTTTTCTAATCATTTTTTTTCTGGGGGGAGACTCGGAGCGTTCATGATCACAGTAAATTTAGAAAAGTGATTCGGACGCACCAGATACAATCACACAAAAATCTACGCGTATAGCTACAAAACTGTATTTTGCACTTTAATTGAAATATTATGTAATGCTTTCTATATACTGAATTCAAGAATTTAAATGTACTGGTTTAATGCTTTTTGGTAAAAAAAAACAAAAAAAAACAATGAGACTTAACAGTTGTTTTTTAAAACTTATAAAGACATGAAATTGTGATCTGTTTGAGTATGACAATTATGCTTGTCCCTCCACGCTTTTGTTTTTTAAAGTCATAAGAAACGAGTGACCGGTGAACAATAATGTTCTTCCAATTCTTGAACCAATGCATACACACATCATAAACTTAGTCTTCTGTGCTCGAATTTTTCATTTTTTTCGTGTAAATTTCGTATAATTGTCAAATTTTTTTTCATCGGTCAGTGTTGTTGTGAAAATATGGCAGGTAATTAAAGTTCGTGTTTTGAAGCCGAAGTTTAACGATTGTCACCTGTTTGTCAACAATTGACGAAAAATAAACAAAAAAGCATGGATATTGAGCACGTGTTTAACATGTAAATTCAGATAATAGTTTATTTTTAGGACATCCATGCGTATTGTGGTCACCGGATTTTTACGAGATTGGTCACACTGAGGTCACCTTGCATACGGAAAATATGTCGGGGGAATTGCTTGCTGGAAGGAAGCTATTCAAATAAAGTAAACTTCTTCTAAATATGAATAAATTAAAGAATGTTCTTCAGAAAAAAGTATATGTACATAAGTTTTATAATGAAAACTGTCCATTGAGTTATAAAAATCATATGCATTATTTTTTTTGATTTGAGGTTTCTTATGACTTTAATCTTTTTTAAACGGATTTCAGAATTTGAATTGTTTAAATTTATGGATCACTTTTAATAATGAATAACTCATCTTCTAATCATTTATACTAAAGCTTTTAGACATATACAGAATACTTGGTACCGTTTATGTTATAATGTACTATATCCATAATTTATATCTAGATTTACCGCATTGAAAGGTTTATAATTGCATGCATTACTCACCGGTTTATCAAAACCATTAACGTTTCCACTGATACCAACAAAATCTGTCCATTTTAGTTTTTTTTCTTTAGCCTGTCAAATAATAAAATTATTCAATATCATATGCATACATTTTAATTGATTCTCATAACGGAACGTTATATACATGTAGAAAGGAAAAACCGTTAGACAAGTTGGCGTAATGCGTTACTTTAATGTTCATAATCTTCTTGGATAATTCCAATTATCAATGGAAAAACAAAAAAATGGTTTTACACTAGAAATTGTGGGGCCCTTTATAGCTTGTTGTTCGGTACCGGTGTGAGCCAAGGCTCCGTGTCGAAGGCCGCACATTACCTATAATGGTTTACTTTTTTAAAAATTGTTATTTGGATGGAGAGTTGTCTCATTGGCACTCACACCACATCTTCCTATATCTATGTAATAACAGCACTGTTCATGTGTTGATTTTCAAAAATATTCCAAAATTGTATGACGATAAAACCCTTACATACACCACGTCTCCAGTCGATACTTATGTTTTGGTATTGCGCGAAGTAATTTTTTCTAAGATCGTTTGCTAGTATTATGTTTTTACACTAAATCCCTTCGAATTGTTTTTTTTTTTGTTGAAAATATGGTTTGTTTATTATTTATGATTGAAATAGCTTTCAGTTACTGTGAGTACTCCTAGTTCGATGCGTTATATCTTTTGAGTTCTTTTTTGTTATTTTATTTCACTGCTTATTTTTATGTAGAAGAAGTTATGTAGATATATGCGATCAATTTGCTATTTGCTATACGGTTCCCTACTGAACCCCTACAGATAAAGAGGTATTAAAATTACACAGGGGATAAGGTCTCATCCCCCATGGCATTTACGAATCCTCTATAGATCGGGCATAGTGATCCAATAGCAAACTATATAAACTATAAAAGAGAATTGTACGGCCTTCAACAATGAGCAAACCGCTAACTGTATACATTTTGTAAAAAGCTATGATACATGACATAAGCCAAAATTTGGAAAAATTCAAAAGAGAACACTGACTGCTTGATGCATGTATACAGTCGCATAAACATAAAACATAAAAGCGTATATTGACTACGGCAGAAAAATGAGTTTTATCAAATTGGTATGCATTTAATGTATTTCGTTAAATTAAAACACTTTCAAACACTAAAATGATACATATTTCTTTACTAATACTTTTACAATGACAACACTGTGTTGCATTCCGAAATTGACTTATTTGACCTAGATACGACAACCGTTCATGCTGGCTGTTCAAAAACTCCTCCCTCTGAAAAAGCAGTGCAAGCTGTATGCTTCTTAATAATCACGAATATAATGCCTACCCATGTTAAAACAACCAATAAAGTATAGCTTGCATTAATTATTTCTTAAATTAACCAGGTAACAGAAAAGTGTGAATCGAGCACACTTTATTACAATACTCACTTGTTCTTTCATTGATTCTGTTCGTCTTAAAGAAACATTCATATTTTGGTTTTGATCTATTTTTTGCTCATTGGCCGTCTTCTTCTTTTTCGTTTTCTTGTGTTTCTTCTTTTCGTCATGTTTAGCTTTTCCATCAGAAGACTTCGATTTAGATTCTGATTTGCTTTTTTTTACTTTCTTCTCTTCGATAATTCTGACTGCTTTTTGCCGCCTTTGTCCTAGCAGGAAAAGGACTAACAGAACAATAGTCAACACAATCAAGACAAGCAGCAGTAGACTCAGTATTACGCCAACAGCTATTTGGCTACCTACATCATTTGACATATCTAGAAGAAGAAAACAAATGTGTGTGGCTGTTATTTATACACATTGTACATAAAGCTACCTTTTTGGTTTTCGTTTTTGTTGTGTGTGTGTGTGTGTTTTAGGGGTCTGGTTCGTCAGTCGTACGCACCGATGTATTCGCCAAGAAGATCAACGAGGAAACTTGAAAGTATTTGATTCGTTAATAATACCTTTGTTCAAATCAAAAGTCAAGCGGTCTATTCTGTTTACATTAAGTAGTTATTACACCGGGTATCAACGGCTGTTAAAAAGTAATGGAAATTATTGCTGAACCTAAAACGAGAAATAAATTGAGCAAATTGCAAAAATAATGCAAAAATTTAATGCAAACGATTATTCTGTTCTTGTTTAGAGAATTCAAAAACGTAAAACAAAAACAATTTTAATATTCATTTTGGTTTTTGAAAAATCAAAAACGAAAAATAAAAAAACATCCGTTTTCCGTTTGGGTTTTGAAGAAATCAAAAACGAAAAAATGAAAACACTAAAAATATCGTTTTTTTTGTGTTTTTTTTATATTTTAAAACGAAAAACGAATGAACGCAAATATATACGGACCCTCGTGAAGGGGGATTTCAGGCACTTTATACTTAATGAGACACTGAAGTAACCATTTGTTGTGCACTGTGAATCACCCGTTGTAAGGAAAAGATTGACAACTTCGGCAGAGCCGGTTTTTTTTATGTAGTCCTGCATTCCTGTCTTGCATCCTTGTTTGTTGGTTTTTGGCAGAACCTTGAGGCATTTGTCGCTATCTGATATGTCACTGTGTCTCAAAATTCCAACAAATAAGCAATAATTTATTAATGTCACAATACCGAGGTATTAGTTTCTGTCAGTTTTATAAGTCAATATAATAGCTAGTCAATTGGTTTCTGTCTAGTTGTGTCACTGTGACATCGATATCTGAACCATACCACATCTTCTTTTTTTGTGAATATAGCAATAACGATCACCACATCAACTGTAGTTACACATGGATTATAGTGCATTGTAACATTTAGAAGCTATTGCAACTACTAGCCTAACGATCGCGGTCTGTTTGTGTCGGTGCTAAATTCTTACAATATGACGCTATTATGACCGTCCAATCAGATAACATCTGGTTAATGAGAGTATGTTCCCGACCGTATGAGTATTTGGACCGTATGCGTACATTTTCAAAATACGCATACGGTCGGACAGTACGCGTACGGTCTGACTTATATTAAGAAGTTGGTCACGTTTATCAGATACAAATGTATATAACAGATCAACATAACTTATATCTCAAAGTAATGTAAAAATTTCAATTGTAATTGAAATAAAAAAAAATAATATAACTATTTTAGAAAATCACGTTTATTTAATCTGTAAATCTCCTGTATTCAGCATGTCAGTAATTCAAAAACTGAAGCCAAGTATGCTGAATGAAATTGAAGTTATCGGAAGTAAACTTATAGTGGGAGGACAATCTTTTTAGAATATTTAGGAACTTTACAAAAAAAATGCAAAGGAACGTGCATGTACAAATTATGTAACTGTAAAAAAAAATATGAACTTCTTTGTGGAAGTCAGTGTCACCTTGAGTACCAAAATAGGATTCACGGATAAACAAATAAACACATATTTAATTTCAATTGTTCGCTTAATCATTTTATCCATATACATGTAATAATAACAATTTGTATAACTAAAAATAATAATTTTGATGAATATTTGTTTAAATTCAACCCAACTGATCCCAAAACATCAGCTGGACCGTACACTTATACTCAAACGGTCCGACTGTACGCGTATGGTCGGACCAAATACTCATATGGTCTGGAGCAAGTATACAATTCAATAGCAAGTCATGGAACTTATTTTCATGTAAAGTTGTTTTATTTTGCCCGTCCAGCTGGCCAATAAGAAGCAGCAATGGGCGCCTTCTTTTATGATACCGCCAATGTCGGTGTTACATAGTGACTATAATGTGCCATAAAAGACGTATATCGTTCATTGGATAGATATATATAGGAAGATGTGGTGTGAGTGCCAATGAAACAACTGTCCATTCAAATAACAATTTAAAAAAAGTAAACCATTATAGGTCAATGTACGGCCTATTGTCTATTTATGTTTAATATTTTATACTTACTATTTGAAGCTACAACGGCCACCCCATCAGTTGCCGTCAGTATTGGTGTCTGCAGAGGTTGACAGATTTTGGGATGATATGTAAAGTATACAACATGACCATAACTCCAAATTACCTATAATAAAGTTTTCTAAATTTGAATGTATGCAAGCTAATATTGTTTCATGTTTATGACCTCCAGATTTTAACATGTTGTTTGGTGTTTTTAGAAGGGGTTTGAAGCAGAATTACTAAGTCTTAGAGTTGTCAGGGTTTTTAATTGTTCCTTTATTTGTTCAATAAATGGTTCACCGCAGTCTGAATACTGTTTTCTAGCCGGGTGTCATGCCAAAATCGGTAAAGTTGTGTGTTAAAGTAGCTATCGTATTTCGTTCTTATCAATCTTGAAAAAAATTACATTTAATTTTCACACACTATCAAAAAAAAATGAAAATAGCAATTGTAAAATTTATAATCGTCTTTTATTTCTTTTTTTTTAACTCAACTAATAATTTTGATTGCCTTTTGTCATAGCTTAACGAGATGTTTGTCTTATAGGGAATAATATATTGACAGTTATTTGATGCATTTGTGAGATTTAAATGCCTTTTTGTAGATTCAGTTAAACAAAAAAATTACTTACATAGCATAAATATCTAAATGTTGCAGATTCATCAACCGTTGTATCATTGTTAAATACAGTCAGATAAGTATATGGTTCTTCTGTGACTGAATACATACAGTCAAATATCCCACCAGCTATAAAAAAAATATATAGTGTATTTAAAGCACTAAATTATATTGTTTTCAGCATAGACATTTTTATTTATGAACATCATTTTTTTTATCTTTTCTCTATGTCAAGTTTTCTTCATAGGTGTAGTTAATGGCTTTTGCTTGTCTGTTTTGTAATAAAAAATATTTAATGTTGTAAGTTAACAACTTATCAAAAATCTAATTTATTGAAACTTTGACTTTCTTAATTTTTTTTTGGTGGCAAATTTAGCATTTATCGATGAATAAATAAGGCAACACTATCTATACATATCGTGAGCGTCTTAATCTTACTGTGAGGTAGATGTACGTCTGTTTCATAATTTGACCTTCAGTAAGTTTACGGTTGACAAAACAATTTAAAGCACTGTTCCTTTGTGCTCTATATTTCATCTTCCAAATTAAATACCTATTTTTGGCTTCTATGATTACAAAGCATTTCACATTTTTGTCTCTCCTAAACGTTTAATCTCAAGATTTCTGATGATTTTTATTCCAAATTGACGTGGTGTGCGTACTGACTTCATATTATACGTTTTCAATGTTGGCCGTTTTTATTTTGAGGGAAACTGCTATTTTCAAGTTAACTATTTAAATTAGTCCATGTACATGTAGCAGTAGGAGACACAAATGAACCAAACAATCATTGACTTTGTGTATTCGTAAATTCTGAAACTTTAATAATTTATGTACTTGAAAAACAACTGTTACAGACATTTTTAGTGCTAAATTAAACCTTTAATAGTCAAGGGGACTAAATAGATTTTCGGCTATTGTTTTTATTTACTTTTCAAGTAATCATACATCCCGGGCTCTGAAATTTCTAATTTCATCTCTCCTGGTATAATCAAATCAACAACAAACTTTTGAAAACACCACATTTTATAAATAAATGGTTTCGGGAAGAAAAACTAAGGTATAATTACTTGGAATATAAACGTGAAAATATGCAACAACTTCCTAATACTCTGTGAAAAAAAACACCCCTAAAACTCGTCATTTTCCTGTCTAAATCGAATACGAATTAAGTGCACATGAATTTTAAATATTTGTATGGATAAAACAGCAATAATCCGTATAAACACAAAACATCCGTTACTGCATAATACTGTAGACGTCAAGACTTGGACACTAAGGGTTAGTTAATTAACACCCAGACACACTCTCTCATATAACTTACACGTGTACTTTGAAGTGACACACGATGCATAGGTGTATGTATGCTGTGTAGCTTTAGCAGCCCCATCAATGAAGTTCTCAACACACCCACAGGACTGAATGGTGGCACTTAGATAATACTGGATAGATGCTGGACAGCTTATAGCTGACGGAGAGACAGAATCTAAAATTAAATACTTTGTTATAAAACTGCGTTATATATCAATAAAGGTTTATTAGTGTTAATATATTAATAGATATAGGAAGATGTGGTGTGAGTGCCAATGAGACAACTCTTCATCCCAATAACAATTTAAAAAAGTAAACCATTATAGTTCAATGTACGGCCTTCAACACGGAGCCTTGACTCACACTGGACAATTAAGCTATAAAGGGCCCCAAAATTATTAAGTTCACATTCGAAACATTATTAACAATTGTCACTGACTTCGTCAAATAGTCACTGCTCTTTAACAGTTTCGGTCGTAATACATCTTTGGCTACACATCTACTTTTGCATAGGTACTATTTATGATCATTTATGTACTTAAAATCTGTAGTACTGGAAATTTACTTGTAATATTTAGTACTATTTCTTTACTTTCAAAATATTGTAATATTTAGGTACATGCATTTTCCAGTACTTGATTTGTACTCAAAATATTGGTACAAAAATGATGCCAACAATGATCACAGGATTACATGTTTGAAATAAAACAATACGTTTCGGACGCTTGAGATTTATATAGTGCTGCTTTCGTCTTTTCCTTTTTCGGTGCTTTTTTTTAATTTAGTTAAACAGTAAAGCCTCATTTTACCGAAAAGAAAGAACTTTATAACCAAGAATAAAAATATGACCCTTTTTGTTACTAAGATATTCTAAATCAGCTTCTCCCATTATATTAACTTTGTTTTGTCAATATTTAAACCTTTGTGTTAACCATACCTGAACGAACTAGTAATTCCTGTGTACCCACCGGTTGTGAACTGGTTAATGCGCATGCTTGACTTGGTGTGAGGGTTCCTGTGACATTGTTGATCACAACTACCCTAACTAAAGATGTACTATCGATGTCTGTTAAAAGAAAGTGTGCAACTATATAGAATTTAGAAAAAAAATATAAATCACCGTATATATTTAGGACTCGGGTGTGATTAGGATGCTGAAGTGCGATGGTATGCGCCGAAGTGCGATGATCCTTTCACTGATGTGTGATGATCATTTCGCTGATGTACGATAGTCATTTCGCTGATGTACGATAGTCATTTCGCTGATGTACGATAGTCATTTCGCTGATGTACGATGGTCATTTCGCTGATGTACGATAGTCATTTCGCTGATGTACGATAGTCATTTCGCTGATGTACGATAGTCATTTCGCTGATGTACGATAGTCATTTCGCTGATGTACGATGGTCATTTCGCTGATGTACGATAGTCATTTCGCTGATGTACGATAGTCATTTCGCTGATGTACGATAGTCATTTCGCTGATGTACGATAGTCATTTCGCTGATGTACGATAGTCATTTCGCTGATGTATGATAGTCATTTCGCTGATGTACGATGGTCTATAAGACGCGTTATGGCTAGTTTATAATAACAGATGTTCAATAATTATTAGAGGTAGAATTTGTATAAGTTGCTACATGTATATGCATACAAAACATTCAATTGTTATTTTTCAGTAGAGCCGTATGCAATTTTTGCTTACTAGTAATTTGTTTCGTTGTGACAAATTCAATTCAATTCAAACAACTACTACACTTCAATTATAATCATTGGAATTAGTACTCCTTAAACAAAATTAAGTGTCAAGTTCTGAACGACTGTTTGACTACTATTTGCTTTCTACAAAGTAAAATATACACTGCAACTGTTACAGTCAATGAGGACTGGATATTCAATGACTGTTTTAAATCAAAAGGTTAAACTATCCATGTTTTACATAAAATAAAAAAAACTGAACATTTATTTCTTCAACAAATTCAAATATGAAACAAAACATTGGCATTATGATTTACGAAATCAATTGCACTTCAGGGAAGTCATCAACAAAAAATATAGCTTCACAATGACACCATCATACTTCAGCGTCACATCATCACACAACAGCGTGACAATAGAGGTTCGGAGTACCATCGCGGGTCAGAGGCCTTCATTAAATGCAAATAGCAGAATTATGTCAAAGAGGAAGATCTCTCATTACGTATGCAACTCTAGATGAGGATAGACATAGAAATAATAAATGTAAATTTATATTTATATCAATGTACTATTGTTTTGGAAATCTTCTTCTAATGATAATTGCATATCTAGATTTTAAACTATTAACCATGCGTCAAATAGAACTTCGCACATCCGCGTATGGACCAACGCACTTCGGTGTAGACCATCGCATGATAGCATGACAATTGAACCTAAGCGTCACCATCGCACTGTACTTCATACTCCTACATATAGGTCCAAATAGTTATGCTATATTTTTTTTCTTTAACGTCTTACATCGACGAAAGCGCCAAATCAAAAATTTAAAAAGCCTTCCTAGACGTCATAATTATTTGTACTACTTACATATATGATATAGAACAACGGTATTGTTTAAAATTGCATCATTCCATACCTTTTTAATTTATACTTTAAAAATCCCTCGTCTATCAGGACTGCATGGAACTTTTCCAGACCCTCTAGAGATGTTTTAAATCAACTGTTTACAAAATTTAGATTTTTTTTAAATACTAAGGCTTTTCTACCTCAGGCATAGATTACCTTAGCTGTATTTGGCAAAACGTTTTGCTCTTCAACTTCGTACTTTATTTGGCTTTTTTACTTTTTTGGATTCGAGCGTCACTGATGAGTCTTTTGTAGACAAAACGCGCGTCTGGCGTATATATACAATTTAGTACTGGTGTCTATGATGAGTTTATTTATATCGATGTTATACTATAGTACACTATGTTTAGACATAGTACACTACGTCACACTATTTTACACTATTTTACACTATAGTCTGTTTTTCCCCATCTCAATACTTTAATTAAATTTGATAAACTTGAATTTAGTTGCTTGTTAACTATTGTAGTAGGAAAACCACCGTCCGGGACAGATTTTGAAAGCAAAGAAAACTGTGCACAATACAATCAGCATGCATTTATCATATGTCAAATTTAGGCAAAAATAAGACACAGGATTCAGTCACGGACTTGCGAAGTCGAGGGTGTGTACTAGTAATCTCGTTCATTGCCGGAAAACCTTTCATAAAATGTTGAGGTTTACTTTTCCTATTTCAGTTATGTATTCTTTCCTGTATGTAAAGAAATATTTAAAAAAAAATAAACAAAGCGTATATTATGCCTCATATCGTATCAGGAAATAAGGGGTATTTAGAGGGATAATCAGGGATAATTAGTCTAAATATTATCAGAGAACTTATCAGACAAAGCTATAACTCTTGAGTAGAACTCATAACACGTTAAGGTTTGATGTATACTCATCTCTTGAAACACTTGTTTATTTTAGTTACATTCGACTTCCCGGTATCAATTAATTGATTTTACACTATCCCATAGGCACCTATAAAATTATCATATCGTTGATACTGTACATGTTGTTTATATATGAAATGTTAATTCTCTTTCTATATTATAACTAAAACACGTATATCGACTCAACATGTCACATAATTCGACAGCCATTCCGGTCTCAGATATCTTCGACTGGCAAAGAGATACGATCCCAGATTTTGTGACGCTGTCGCTGTACATTATAATAGGTCTAGTTGGAAACACTATAGTTATTCTAGTTTACAAATTTCATATAACCAAGGCATCCGAAGAGAGATATTTCATACCAGTACTAGCACTAGCAGACCTTATAGCATGCGTTGTAAGCTCCTCGCTTGGAATAGTTTGGAACTACCACCAAGAAAACTTTACAAATGTAGCGCTATGTAAGATAGTGTACTATTTCATGGGAAATACAACCTATATGTCTATTTTCTTATTGCTTTGCATTGCAGTTCAAAGATACTTGAAAATATGTCGGAAGCGTACTTTGAGTTTACGATGTAGGCGCATTATGATTTTTATATGTTTACTGTGTGCAGTATGCTTTACTATACCGCTCTGTTTAACATACGGAATTGTACATTTCAAGAACAATGGACATGTGATAACATCGCACTGTAGTAAGTTAAAATACGGTAACAAAATATTTGGCGCCCTTTACGGCATTGTTGTGTCTTCGTTTATTTTCCTTGTGTATTTATCTTTCATATTTTTATATGGGAAGATTGGATATGCGATTTACCATCACTTTAAAACACATCAGTTCAAGCATACACAAACACATTATCCAAAAGATTCAACGCCAACAACTTCCAAACCGAGCAAAAGTGAAGAATCCTATGAGGATCGTTCACAATCGGAAAACAGTGAGATGGGTAACAATCTTACGTTCCAAACATTTGGGGATACTAACAAAGTCCATGTCAGAAAATCGTCGTTACACGACATGATATCCGACAAAAATCTGAAGACGAAAGGTTTACAGAACATTGCGTTCCCTGATGTAGACCTGGTCAGATTTCAAAAGATTAAAAATAAATCGATGACGGTAGACTTCCGAACAGTTGATAATGGAGTTATGACAGACGACCAATCTATTGACTCGCTTCAAATCACGTGCCCAATGTCAGACGTATCTTCAGACTCTCTTTCAACTACAAAAACCTATTCAACAACTATATCAAAACCATCAAAGAAGAAACACCGCAAACGGAAGCGGAGCAGACGTCTAATGAACAAATTCTCTTTCATGTTTATGATAGTTACAACAGTATTTCTTATATGCTTCATTCCTGTTTCAACTATTTTAACCTTGGAAGGATTCTATCCAGACTTCTGGGAAAAACTATCAAGTTCACAGGTCAATATAGTGATTTGGTTGTATCGAACATTCATCATAAACAATATATCAAACCCGCTGATTTATGCTTTTATGGATATTGAATTTCGTAATGCAGCAAAAAAGCTTTTTAAACGATGCTGCGGCACGATGTGAAAAATGAATGTGTTATTTTTGGGATAATATCTGACTCTTAGTTCTTTAAAATCATCCTTATTAACTAACTGCAACATAATGATCTATGTTGTATAACATTTATATGTAGATATCAATAAATTCATGATTTGCTAAAAAATTTCGTGATAACTTACTTTTTGCCGACATGTTTGAGATATTTTCACGTATTTGGATTTCCATGCCCAAAACTCTCTTATTCTTAACAGCTAGATTTCACGACCGGGTGGTTTTCTTAATACTTAACACGTAATTTGTTTGATGAGAGTTTTTCATCAGAAATATTCCAAAAATTACCAACAAGCATGAGGATGTCATATAATAAATAAAACATCTTTTGCATATTATTGAAACAAAAAATGTGTCTTCGGGTGCAAGAGTTTCTCGATATATTGAGGATCCATTGGTGGCTGTTGTCTGCTCTATGGTTGCGTTATTGTCGCTTTGACACATTCCCCATTTCCTTTCTCAATTTTATTTTTGTCTTCTATACATGTAGTGAAAATATCCAATGAACCGTGTCCAATACGATATTTTCCAATCCTCAACATTTGAATTTGATCGGCAATCCTTGCATAAGAAATATGAAAATATGGTATGTTGAAGTGGAATCTAAATTTACCACCAACACAATATCCTCGCTTCAAATTCAATTAAGCATAACATTATGCATATTAATTATTATAGCGAGTTATTTTGAAATATATCATTAGTTTTTACCCGATTGTTTTTGCATATCTATTATAGCATATTTTTTTTATTATTTCAAAATGTAGTTTATTGTTGAACATACGATTATTTTACCTTGAAAAAGAAAAACAATATCCCCTCTTATCTTCAAAGCGGAGACCTCCACCCCACCCCACCCCCACTCCCTTTATAATATACATCTATTTTCAGTGTTTTTAGTTATACCAAAACAAAAAGATTTAAGTTAACATCAATAAAAAACCACCTAACGACACAAATAAATAACAAACTTCTAGAGGTAAACAAACAGTTGCCAGCTATATTCATCAGACATATCATGTTTTTAAAAACATACTAAAACGACACTTTTTCATTACAACACAAGCCTAATTATATTCCATATATATATTTTTAATTATTGTGTATTCCATTTAGCGTTTTCATAAAATAATAGATGTATATCCGTAGGGCCATGAAAGTCTGATCAAAAACTGTTTAAAAATATGCAATTGTCTATATAGTGCTTCTGCAACATATGGTAACTATATGGAGATATAATGACTAATGTTCTTTCAAATTTAGACAGGCAAGTGAAAATGACAAAAGAATAATGTAAAGAAGAACCAATTTATACATCTTATTTACAATCTTTAAAGTAAGATGATATTTTCTAAACTTTTTTTTTATTGTACTGTCTTAGAAGCTTTCCCTGTTGGATTGTTGCATTAATTGTATGAGGTGGTTTAGGCTATATATTTTACTGTTACCTTTGTAAATATCATATGGAACCATGAAAACTATATATGTTAAACATAAGGCATGTGTCAACAAAGGATACGTAGAGATTTCAATACATGCTACTCAACAAGTTGATATATATATAAATAATTGACGTTCTTTTATAATGTATTTGTAAAGGAACATTTAGACGAATGATATTCCTACTGTTTATAGGTGGATAGAGAAAAGTGGCTTGAATTCATGGTATAAAACTGCAAAAGAAGTATTTTTACTTTTCCGATTATCAAAACGAGAGAATTTTCTTGTCGAACGCGTTCATAATAAGTGCAACGACCAATATCTCAATAATACGCTCAGTTAAAGTGTGTAGACCAGTGACGATTTGTGTTGTCATGATGTCTCAGATGCAGAGGTTCGAATACCGTTTAGGGACGAACAAATATTTTCTAACGCCAATATGCAGTTCTAACGTTAACATTGTTGGGCTAAACTTGAGACATCTCTGATTACAATAATATATGTAACT
The DNA here is from genome assembly GCF_036588685.1 of Mytilus trossulus. Taxonomy (NCBI): domain Eukaryota; kingdom Metazoa; phylum Mollusca; class Bivalvia; order Mytilida; family Mytilidae; genus Mytilus; species Mytilus trossulus. Next base: position 10,770,985 of record NC_086386.1, read on the forward strand.
GCTTCATGACAAGTTAACATGATATAATTCCGTTATTTTCTTAGGTTTCAGAATGTTACTATGAAAATAATGACTTCATGGCTCGACCTTTTCTATCAGATGTCAAAATAAAAGATGAAATTACTCATTAATAAAAGACACTAATTGAAATCACACTCTAATCCGTTTGGATAACGAAATTATATATGATATGTCAAAAATATATTTCCTTTATTTTGATGGGTTTTAGTATTATATTCTTGAAATAACACCTTCATTAATCGACCTTCAGTATCATATATCAAAAAACTGTCCAGGTATTAATCCTTATCTGGCGTAAACTGGATGCATGGGTAACAATGTATATATTAAGAGTAAGGTGGAGAAAACCCTTCTTAGCTTTCTTAGGCTTACAGAATATAGATGTGATTAGATTAAGACGCACGCAGGTAAAGGTATGTAGATAAAAACTTAAAAATCTATCATTATGTAGATCATCATTTATGATCTTTTCTTTTCTTTTCTGACACTATTTCAATTTATCACAGTATACAAGGCATGATTGAGGTTTGCACATTCTTGATTAAAAAATAAAATTATAAAAAAAACGCTTTCTTCCAGTTTTTGTGGGGTTTGTATTGTTCAGGCTTTGGTTTTTTTTTATTTTATACTGTTGTTTGTTGTTTGGTCGATTTGCAATTTTAGCCATGCCATTGTGAGTATATTTTCGACTTATGAGTTTGAATATTCCTTTGGTACCTCCGCCTCTGTTTTTTATAGTTACATAATTTGTAAATTGTTATTTTCTTTTTCATGTCTATGATACTATCTTATAAATAGGTAATATCTTCTCGTTTATCCTGCAATTAGCCTATACTTTTGGACGAATAATAGGTATAAAAGTAAATGTTTGCTATAATTGAACTTGTTCAGATAAAGTCTCTTGCACTCGCTTAAAAAATGATCAAATGAACATAAAGTGAATAGTTGTTCATTTCAATATCATTTTTGAGGCCCGCGTTTCAAGTACAATTACAACAGTTCAATGTAATTTATTGAGTACCAGTTTTCCTTTGTACTATATTTTGTAATGCTAAACTTGTACTGAATTTGTGTTGTGTGTTATGTGCACCGACCAATTTCTTTGTTAGTTGATATTATTTTAAGCGAAAATCAAAATAATTGATTTTTATGTTACATTCATACATGTGAGATGTTTAGCTAGCTATTCAACAAGGTTTAATCCATCATTTTCTACATAAGAAATGCATGTACTAAGTAAGGAATATGACAGTTGTTATCTATTCATTTGAAGTGTTTGAGCTTTGATTTTGCCATTTTCTTAAGAACTCCCTCATGGATTTTCCTCAAAGTTCGAAATTTGTAAAATTTCTCTATTTAGTAAACCAGTAATATTTGTGCAGTAATTCTACTAGTTTATCCCCCCGTCTTATATATTTATAAGAAAGTGTTCAAGACATTTATAGCATATTAAGTTATAAGTCATACATACACTCAGCTATCTTTTCTTCATGTGCCACGTAATTAGAAAATATAAGAGGATTGTGCATAGAATGAATATCACCATATACCAAAGATGGAAGTATTACCCTCTTATAACAACATTTACAAAGAAACACAACATCTTGAATTCCTGTTTTCTACTTTTCCTTGTTTATGAGGGCTGATATTTCACAATGTTATTCATTAGTGCCTTTAATGGACTTGTTTTAACTATACTTTAACATTACCAATTTTTATAACTGTTAATGATATATGGCAAGCTTGTAAGAGTTTTTTTAAAGCTATACTTCCGTTATCTTAATGTGTTTAATAATTAGTGTTTTCTCGTTATTTACACACTATTGACTCGACAGTTACCTTCATAAAGATTGTACAACTATCATATATCAAATTCAATAATGAAATCACTCAATAACTAGATAACCACCTTTCTCTGACGTAAAGGATGCGAGGTTTATATAAAGAGTAAGTTAACTTGCAGCCTCCAAGTGATTACATTAAGACACCCGAAGGTAACGTATGTATATCAGTGTTTATAGTTTGTATATAATTATTAATAATTTATTTTTTCATTCTGTACCTTATTCGTTTTATCATTTGTTTTCTTGAGTTTTTCTATGATATAATGTTCCAGATAAAAGAGGGTAACAGTCATATCCGAAGTTAGATTTAAACTATTTGTCTCTTGATGCATATATTTAATCATTATATATCTAGTTTTTTCTTAATTTAATTTTATAGACACAGACTAATATATCGTTTATATATGCGATATACGAATGAACACCTCCATCATGGAAGCTATTGAAAGTGTCACAGAAGAAATGCAGCTTAATGCAACAAACAACCTTGAAGACTGGCCAAAGGTTGTTGAGACGTACCTGATTGGTAACAGCGTGTTTCTAGCCGTCTGTATGGTGATAGGAGTAATAGGGAATGCTATTGTCGTGGCTGTGTATAAATTGGAAATGAAAGACACGTCTACAGAACGATACTTTATTCCAGTTCTAGCTGGGGCAGATATTTTGGCTACGATCGTTGGTTGTATAACTTGTACAATATGGAATTCCCTACAATCCAGTTTTACAAGTAATAACCTTTGTAAAGCCATCTTGTTTTCAATCGCAAGCAGCGCATCATTCTGTTTATTCCTTTTCCTGTGTATTGCCTTCCAACGATATTTATTGATATGTCGCAAGTATCAGCTGAACTTGTTGCAGCGCCGAATCATGATTGGTATTTCTGCAATCCTAGGGATAGGTATGGCAATACCATTCACATTGACGTACGGTATCAATGAGTTTTCTGTTGAAGGGAGATCAGGAGGTCAACGATGTGGCAGACTCAAACGAGACGATGTTTACCCTATTGCGGTTGCCCACTCCATTGTGTTCGGAGTTATTATGCAAATGACTTGCACATGTTTAGTCATCTTCTATGGCAAAATCGGTTGCACTATATTCGGGCATTTTAATTCTCAGTCACAAAAGAAGAAATTGCAAATGAAAGAATCGTCTAGAGAATATACGGGAAGATTATCCGATAAGAAATCAAATGACCGAACAGAAGATATCCCAGCAATGAAATGCGAGATCAGGATTAACTCAATCAGCCAAGACGTCAACTTTCCATCAACAGATCATCATAATGATGAAGCATTGCAGAGGAACAACAAATCTGATACACAGAACATAAAGCAAGAGTTACCATCAGTGGAGTCTACAGTTTCCAAAAAGGAACCTTCAACACAAAGTGGCAGAAAAGATACCCGTAACAAAAGAAACAGGAGGTTTAAGACCAAGTTTTCGTTGATGTTTGTAGTAGTAACCAGTGTATCCATAGTTTGTTATTTGCCAGTTGGGGCAATCGTGATGTTAGAAGGGTTTATTCCGGAGTTCTGGGATAATCTTACTCAGATGGAACTCATTATTGTGGTATGGTTCTATCGGTCGTATATTATCAACAGCATCGCTAATCCAATCATCTACGCTTTTCTTGATATCGAGTTTTACAATGGACTAAAAAGGCTTTATCAAAGATGCTTCCGAAAATGAGTTTATTTGATGTGCATGTCTTGTAGCATGCGTGCAATGTTTCATATTAGAAATGAAGATGTGGTATAATTCGAATGAGACAATTATGTATTCTCGTTTCAGATGCAAGGTTAATTGTCTTAATCCTTTTTCCGCCAAAGTAAGTTATTATCATTGCGAATGAGACAATTAATTATGTTCATTTCGTTTCAGATGCAAGGTAAATTGTCTAACTCATTTATCAGCCTAATAAATTTATTATTTTAATTAAAACTAGTGGTAATATCAAGTATAGGTTAACATTAGTATATCGAACATCTCGACTTGATCTTAATTGCCAATTTGATATTCTTCTATGCGACTAGTGTAAAAGTGAAAGGTTTAGCTAGGTACAAAATCAGGTTCAATCAAGCTTTTTATATTTTCGTTGTATTTTTGTGAAGTTACATTTTTCGTGACATTTTTTGTTTTGAAACTTTTCTGTAACATATTTTGAATTAATTCCTTATTTAGGAATAAAACCTGACATGAATGTGTTTAATTAAACCACTCTATACCATATATATAATTTTCTATATGTCTTATATGCATTGGACATTATCGCAAAATATGTAATCTTAAAAATTAAATCTAGAAAACACTTAATTTGGTTTTTGGTGAGGTTTATGGTGCTCTGTCTTAGTTGTTTAATGTATACTGTTGTTTGTTTTTGTCATGGCATATTCGTTTTCGATCAGTGAGCTCGAATGTCTCGTTGGTATCGTTCGCCCCTTTATTCAAACACAACACACAATTTGTGAAGTCTTATTTTCTTTGTCATATCCAGAATTAAATCATGTAAAATTTATTATCTCTTTTAAAGCTGTACTACCACCAAATCATAGTACGTCACTTCGTCTGCATACGAAAACAGTCGAAATAAAATGTTCCCTCGAATTTGACAGTTTTCGGAATTTATTTTTCATTTCATTGCAGTAAATAAAAGCTGTGTCATCTACATATATCTTGCCAATGTGTGTTTCAAAGCACCATTATTTTTTTAGTTGGTGTTTCTATGGATATTTTGGAAATTTGATGTTACAGGGATACTAAAGCTTGTTTACAGTAAGAAAAAATGTGTGCAATTTGATCGGTTAATCATCAGTGATTGTTATTTTCATGTATGCAATGAAACATTATATGTTAAGTTTATTCGATAGAAATAGACGGGATAAATCTTTACTCAAGCAACTTGAAACAAATATGAATTCTGTACCTGTTTTTTTTATAAGTTCCAATTAAACAAGAATTGATATGGGAAAGCAATGGTGGTACTACACATGAACATCGATTTTTAATTTACATAAAGTTCCATGTTATATACTTGTATACCAGTTGTCTTAAATATTTTATTTTGTGTTTATTACATTGTACAGAATTTGATGTATGTTGTGTGTAGTGTGGTTTCAAAATTAATGCAAAATAAAACTTGTTATTCGTACTTTGTGTCATGTTCTATTTAACATAATACATCATAAAGGAGATGGAGGAAAGGTAGTAAAACACTATTGTTTGACGAAGGACAAGATTAACTTGTGGCAAAAAATGGCCTAAAATATCAACATCATCATTAATCCCAAAAAGGCTCTATGCTAAACAAATCAGTTATTTTCATAAAAGTATCAAAAATATGTTGTAATCAAACGATTCCAATTTTGGTACAGAATCCTTCAATATAAACACTTTTTGGCTCGTAAATGTCGGTCAAGTTTGATTTTGCCAAAACAATTAAAATTATGGAATAAAAGTTACCTTTAAATACAAATAATGTTTATTTAAGGTGTCATAGCTTCATAAATTCTAAACGAAGGTGCAAAAACATATATTTTTGTCTTAATTGTACTATTTTTATTTGAAGTATGTAATTTGGGCCCAATTTAAAACAAAACATCAAACACTAGGTAATGGTAACCGTTTGTTAACCTTGTTATCCCCCTGATGATAAAACTGTTCCAGAATGAAAAAGATTAAATGAAAACAGAAAACAACAACCAATTCCGACATGATACGGGGATTCACAAAATGAATGATAAATAAAGGCAACAGTAGTATACCGCTGTTCAAAACTCACAAATCAATGGACAAAAAACAAAATCGGGGTAACAAACTAAAACCGAGCGAAACGCATTAAATATAAGAGGAGAACAACGACACAACACCGAAACGCACCACACACAGAAACTGATCAATCATTAGACAAAACACCACGAAAATAACAAATATAACATGAAAACCAAATACATGAATTTGGGATAGACAAGTATCGTGCCACGTATCTCAATATCTCAAAAATAAAAGAAAACACAAACGACTCAACGTTAAAATGCAACACACAGAGAAACGAACAATAATATAACAATGACCATCTTCCTGACTTGGTACAGGACACTTTTAAAGGGGAATAAAAGTGGTGGGTTAAACCTGGTTTTATGGCATGCCAAACCTCGCACTTTAATGGCAAAGTTAAATATAATATTGAAATGACAACATAATATTACAGGACTACAATACAAATAAATAGGAGAAAATATTAGACAAAGAAAAACATGATTAATAGATAACAAAAAGCATCAGGTTTAAAATTCGATACGCCAAAAACGCGCCTTGTCCACACAAGACTCACCAGTGACGCCCAGATATAAAAAATCGAAAGTGAAAAAAGTACAAAGTTGTACAGCACTGAAGATCAAAAGTTGAAAAGGTTTCGCCAAATACGGCATTGTTTTTATGCCCGGGATAAGAACATTCTTATTATATAGAACAATTCATGCTATTGCAAACAGTAAATTTTATCAAATGAATATGAAAGAGATATACATAAAGAAACTGAAGTATTAAAAATTACAGAAAACTAAACCTGAATACATAACGCCTAGATATAAAAGATCGAACGTGAAAAAGGTACAAAGTTGTACAGCACTGAAGATCAAAAGTTGAAAAGGTTTTGACAAACACGGCATTGTTTTTATGCACGGGATAAGAACATCCTTATAATATAGAACACTTAATGCTATTGCAACCAGTAAATTTTAACAAATGAATATGAAAGCGATATACATAATGAAACTGAAATATTAACTAATTACAGAAAACTAAACCCAAGTTTATCACAAAATAGACACACATCCGAATCAGTTCAGGCGTCAACGTAATTAAAAAAATGTGATGTCACATACGATGGCGAAAAGGCAGAAACGTTAGGCCACATTTGAATTTATGAAATTTAGAAACAGCTTGACGTCACATATGAAAAACTGTCATTCAAAAATGAGATAGAATTAGGATTGATTTAGAACTAAATACTGATAATTCATTTAAACAAAATGCATATTGCAATACTTATTAATAGCAATTAACTGTAATATATAATATTATATATATGTCCAGTTTGTTATGAATCCAACTTCAAACGTTAATAAACGTACAAAATTTAATATAATTAATAAAGAGGAGGTGATAAATTTTTCTATACGTCACACCTAAATATATAATAAGAAGACCTCATGCAAAATATGAAGCATATTCAAAATCACGTAAAATATGAACAAACTGTTTTAAGGCAACAGTAATATATCACTGTTTAATGCTTATAAATCGATTGAGAGAAATTTGAAGAAGATACATTAACTGCGAGATAAAAACAAAGGAACAACAGAAGCACTAAAGTAACAAAACCAAACGCCAGAAATCAAAGAAACAAACTATTTGATAACAACTACCATTTTCCTGACTAGGTACAGGGCATTCTAGGATAAATTAGTGGATTGAATCTAGTTTTATTGGTAGCAAAACCTCCCGCTTAAATGGCAATGTTAACAAATATCGCTAAAATGATAACACTTCATTACAGAAATACAGTACAAACAAACACCTAACAAGTATATTTGACCTAGTGCGTATAATACCTAAATATAAAAAAGAAGATGTGATATGATTGCCAATGAGACAACTATCCACAAAAGACCAAAATGACACAAAAATAAACAATTATAGGTCACCGTACGGCCTTCAACAATGAGCAAAGCCCATACCGCATATAGTCAGCTATAAAAGGCCCCGATAAGATAACGTAAAACAATTCAAACGAGAAAAATAACGGCCTTATTTATGTAAAAAAATTAACGAAAAACAAATATGTGACACATAAACAAACGGCAGGTACTTAATTACAGGCTCCTAACTTGGGACAGGCACATACAAAAATAATGTGGCGGGGTTAAACATGTTAACAGTTGAAACCGGAATAATCTTATCATTGACTTTGAAAATGAGATCAATGACATTATAAAACCTGCCAGACAGACATGAAACAGTAGTTTGATTCAGGCAGTGTACTTATCCGGAGAACGAAAATTCCTAGTGGTTTTTTTTTTCCACCAACAAAAAATAACTGGCTTTTTAAATACGGGTCCAGTGTAAAATATCCTTCACTCATCATCACATTTTAAAGAGTTTTTTTATAAGGGGAAATATATAACAAATGAGGCATTGTATTTTGGTAGCATACATTTTTAATTAACTTAAACTTGTCTATTGAACGACCCACGCCATGATTTTGTAGATACAGTTATGTATATGATCACGATTATTCCAACAACAAAAAAGCGTATTATTTTTATATAACTCTATCCTTCATCGGGCAAGAGTTTTTTTTTTTTTTATTTGTAATAAAGAGGAAAAAGTTATAATGTTACAAATAAAATTGAGAATGGAAATGGGGAATGTGTCAAAGAGACAACAACCCGACCAAAATAAAAAAAAAACCACAACAGCAGAAGGTCACCAACAGGTCTTCAATGTAGCGAGAAATTCCCGCACCCGGAGGCGTCCTTCAGCTGGCCCCTAAACAAATATATACTAGTTCAGTGATAATGAACGCCATACTAATTTCCAAATTGTACACAAGAAACTAAAATTTAAATAATACAAGACTAACAAAGGCCAGAGGCTCCTGACTTGGGACAGGCGCAAAAATGCGGCGGGGTTAAACATGTTTGTGAGATCTCAACCCTCCCCCTATACCTCTAACCAGTGTAGAAAAGTAAAAGCATAACAATACGCACATTAAAATTCAGTTCAAGAGAAGTCCGAGTCTGATGTCAGAAGATGTAACCAAAGAAAATAAACAAAATGACAATAATACATAAATAACAACAGACTACTAGCAGTTAACTGACATGCCAGCTCCAGACTTCAATTAAACTGACTGAAAGATTATGATTTCATCATATGAACATCAGGCACAATCCTTCCCGTAAGGGGTTTAGTATCATACCATCATAACATATATGAGAAGAACATAACCCGTGTCATGCCAACAACTGTTTTTAGAATAAATGTGTTTAGTTCCGACGCAAAGACCTTATCAGTGACTCAATATTAACGCCAAAATATGCAATCTTTAATGACTTGACAACAGTATCGTAATTATATCCCTTCTTAATAAGTCTATTCAAAGGTTTTGTAAGTTTATGAGGTGAATACTGACACCTTTGTGCTTTATAAAGAATATTTCCATAAAAAATTGGATGTGAAATACCTGAACGTATAAAAAGTCTGCATGTTGAGCTATATTTACGAATGATGTCTTTATACCGATGATAAAATTTAGTAAATGTTTTGACTAGTTTGTGATATCGAAAACCCTGGTGTAATAATTTTTCAGTAATACATAAATTTCTCTCGTTAAAATCTGAAACATTGTTACATACACGAGCGAATCGTACAAGTTGAGATATATAAACACCGTAAGATGGCGACAAGGGAACGTCACCATCTAAAAACGGATAATTAACGATAGGAAATGAAAAATCATCCCTTTTATCATAAATTTTAGTATTCAGCTTTCCGTTAGTGATATAGATATCAAGATCGAGGAAAGGGCAGTGGTCATTGTTAGTATTAGCTTTATTTAAAGTGAGTTCACCAGGATAAATTTCATTAATATACATACTGAAGTCGTCATTATTGAGAGCCAAAATATCATCCAAATATCTAAAAGTATTATTAAATTTGTTTATCAGATGTTGTTTTGATGGGTCTTTGCTTATTTTTGTCATAAATTGTAACTCGTAACAATACAAAAAGAGGTCCGCAATAAGTGGTGCACAGTTAGTCCCCATTGGAATTCCGATAATCTGACGATATACGGAATCCCCAAAGCGAACAAAAATGTTATCTAGTAAAAATTCAAGGGCATATATAGTATCAAAGCATGTCCAATTAACATAGTTTTTTTGTTTATTGCTACTAAAAAATGACCTAAAAGAGTTTGAACATATATATTCACATTCTGATTTTTTGAATGCCCATTTAATTAGATGTGTGAATTTTTTCTTAATGAAAATGTGAGGCAATGTGGTATACAGGGTAGAAAAATCAAAACTTTGAACAGATTCAAAATCACCAATATAAGCATGCAATTTATCAAGTACTTCCAACGAGTTCTTGACACTCCAAAAGTAATTTATTCCACTATTTTCGAAGGCCTTATTTGAACAATTTATTATAAGGTTTTTAATTGTACCAAGTGTGCTGGTAAGAATAATAGACAATTTAGTAGTTGAACAATGGCTTGAAGACGAAATAAATCTATATTTGTAAGGGGTTTTGTGTAGCTTCGGAAGCCAATACATAGTTGGAACTTTCATTGTATTTGGCTCTGCTTGTAAAGCGGTGGCTAAAAGTTTATGTTTGTTACAGATTTCGTTTTCTGAAAATGGAGTCAGTTGGAATGTTGGTGAATTGGTGATTTCCTTTTTCAGAACCTCGATGTAAAATTTACGTCAAACAATAATAATATTATTAGCAGCTTTATCGGCCGGGACAAAAACAAATTCCTTGGCTAGTTCTTTTAGTTTATGTTTGATACGAGAAATAGGTTTATTGTGGTTATTGTTAATAGTAAAATGTTCTTTAAAATGTTGAATACGTATATCAACTATCTTCATTACTGAATTAAAAAAAAGAGTCCAAAGATTTTTTGTCAGCTTTTTCCCGTTTTATCCATTTCATACAGTAAGTAAGGAGTGAGTCGTGGATGATATTACGACACTCATTCCAATTAATAATTGACGGGGGACGATATTTAGGTCCTTTACTGAGAAATGATTTTAACTCTCGGTCTTGAACGATGTTAAGATCTCCTGTTATAACATGAGAAATGGGTCCATAAATATATTCGGAATTACTGCAATTACATGAAGTAGGTGTATTTTCACTGATATTAACATCTTTACACAATTGACTATAATTAAACACAAATTTCCGGGTAGATTTCTTGTAAATATAACAAATAAGAGGTAGCTCAGTATTGTCAAAATATCCAGGAATTTGTTCTTTAACAGAATGGTCGTTAAATATACCGGCAATATTTACAAAATCAAAGCCTTTGTTGACATACTTAATTTTAATAAAATGTTTTTTATGATCTTCAGGGCGATCAATTTTGGGAAATAATTTAGAATAACAATATGCCATAATAATTTGAACAATTTCATACTTAGGACTGCTATATGAAATTGTGTTGCAATCCTCCAAAATTTTATTTAACTTATTAACCGGTAACGAACAGAGTTTTGTTAACAGATAATGTCTGCCGTTGTTTTTTGAAATAGAAATAAGGTCCGAAATATTGGTATGATTGGCCCGAAATTTTCTTTGATTGCGATTTGTTCTACAACCGTGAGAACGGTTTTTACGAACAGTTTTAGAAACAATATCCAAAATGTTAACGGAATTGGTTCTAGATATATTACCAATTCCCATGATATTATCATTTAGACCGAGAGGGTAAACTGTCTGTAATTTTTTAATCCAATTTAATTCAATTATTTTCCGTGATCGTACAAACTTTGAATGCGATTCACCAGGCTGCTTATTTACTACTTCTAAAGGTTGAACTGCTAAATATTTAAAAGGATGGTTGTGCTTCTTAAGGTGTTGGTAAATGATACTTTTGAATTTATTAGGTCTTTTAAAACGATACAGATGTTCTTGAGTGCGTTTTGATAAATATCTTCCAGTTTCTCCTACGTACTGAATACCACATCCCGGTTTGTTTCATGTGAGTAAATAAATAATACTGTTTGTTTTTCAAGTAATATCAGTTTCAAAATTTAAAGAAAATGTGCGACCATTAAACGTGGACCTTACCGTATTGTTGGTGGAAAGACGGGGACATGTAAGTCATTTTTTGGCATGACACTTATCGATAGAAGGGTAACCACGATTTTTATTGTTAAAAATGTTAGCGATGGTAGTATTTTTAGATAACCGATTTTGAAAATTGAGACGTGTAGATACCCTTTGAACAAGTTTAGTATTTAGTATTTTTCCGTTTCTTAGTTTCATAATTGTTTTGTTAGTGAATTACATAATAAAGGAGCAAAGATTGGCGTCCAGAATATGAACCAGCATACAATAATTAAGTTAAGTAAAAGTGATAAATTTGTTCGGCTGAAAATGTCGAACGCTATCAGTATTAATTACCCGAAAAAGATAGTGTATATCAGGGTATGACTGATGGCTGACCAATTAGTAGAATGGGGCTGAATATTGAAATACTACTTTTTGATAAACATTCCTAAAGTTATGAACTAGAGAAGTTCTCGCTCGGACACACACTCCATAATCTAGTATATTATAAGAGCATAAACCTGAAGCACGGGGAGGCACTCTACTGCCTCCACACGGCACTAAAGACAAACTCTGTAAAAAATAAAATTGAGAATGGAAATGGGGAATGTGTCAAAGAGACAACAACCCGACCAAAATTAAAAAAAAAACACAACAGCAGAAGGTCACCAACAGGTCTTCAATGTAGCGAGAAATTCCCGCACCCGGAGGCGTCCTTCAGCTGGCCCCTAAACAAATATATACTAGTTCAGTGATAATGAACGCCATACTAATTTCCAAATTGTACACAAGAAACTAAAATTTAAATAATACAAGACTAACAAAGGCCAGAGGCTCCTGACTTGGGACAGGCGCAAAAATGCGGCGGGGTTAAACATGTTTGTGAGATCTCAACCCTCCCCCTATACCTCTAACCAGTGTAGAAAAGTAAAAGCATAACAATACGCACATTAAAATTCAGTTCAAGAGAAGTCCGAGTCTGATGTCAGAAGATGTAACCAAAGAAAATAAACAAAATGACAATAATACATAAATAACAACAGACTACTAGCAGTTAACTGACATGCCAGCTCCAGACTTCAATTAAACTGACTGAAAGATTATGATTTCATCATATGAACATCAGGCACAATCCTTCCCGTAAGGGGTTTAGTATCATACCATCATAACATATATGAGAAGAACATAACCCGTGTCATGCCAACAACTGTTTTTAGAATAAATGTGTTTAGTTCCGACGCAAAGACCTTATCAGTGACTCAATATTAACGCCAAAATATGCAATCTTTAATGACTTGACAACAGTATCGTAATTATATCCCTTCTTAATAAGTCTATTCAAAGGTTTTGTAAGTTTATGAAGTGAATACTGACACCTTTGTGCTTTATAAAGAATATTTCCATAAAAAATTGGATGTGAAATACCTGAACGTATAAAAAGTCTGCATGTTGAGCTATATTTACGAATGATGTCTTTATACCGATGATAAAATTTAGTAAATGTTTTGACTAGTTTGTGATATCGAAAACCCTGGTGTAATAATTTTTCAGTAATACATAAATTTCTCTCGTTAAAATCTGAAACATTGTTACATACACGAGCGAATCGTACAAGTTGAGATATATAAACACCGTAAGATGGCGACAAGGGAACGTCACCATCTAAAAACGGATAATTAACGATAGGAAATGAAAAATCATCCCTTTTATCATAAATTTTAGTATTCAGCTTTCCGTTAGTGATATAGATATCAAGATCGAGGAAAGGGCAGTGGTCATTGTTAGTATTAGCTTTATTTAAAGTGAGTTCACCAGGATAAATTTCATTAATATACATACTGAAGTCGTCATTATTGAGAGCCAAAATATCATCCAAATATCTAAAAGTATTATTAAATTTGTTTATCAGATGTTGTTTTGATGGGTCTTTGCTTATTTTTGTCATAAATTGTAACTCGTAACAATACAAAAAGAGGTCCGCAATAAGTGGTGCACAGTTAGTCCCCATTGGAATTCCGATAATCTGACGATATACGGAATCCCCAAAGCGAACAAAAATGTTATCTAGTAAAAATTCAAGGGCATATATAGTATCAAAGCATGTCCAATTAACATAGTTTTTTTGTTTATTGCTACTAAAAAATGACCTAAAAGAGTTTGAACATATATATTCACATTCTGATTTTTTGAATGCCCATTTAATTAGATGTGTGAATTTTTTCTTAATGAGAATGTGAGGCAATGTGGTATACAGGGTAGAAAAATCAAAACTTTGAACAGATTCAAAATCACCAATATAAGCATGCAATTTATCAAGTACTTCCAACGAGTTCTTGACACTCCAAAAGTAATTTATTCCACTATTTTCGAAGGCCTTATTTGAACAATTTATTATAAGGTTTTTAATTGTACCAAGTGTGCTGGTAAGAATAATAGACAATTTAGTAGTTGAACAATGGCTTGAAGACGAAATAAATCTATATTTGTAAGGGGTTTTGTGTAGCTTCGGAAGCCAATACATAGTTGGAACTTTCATTGTATTTGGCTCTGCTTGTAAAGCGGTGGCTAAAAGTTTATGTTTGTTACAGATTTCGTTTTCTGAAAATGGAGTCAGTTGGAATGTTGGTGAATTGGTGATTTCCTTTTTCAGAACCTCGATGTAAAATTTACGTCAAACAATAATAATATTATTAGCAGCTTTATCGGCCGGGACAAAAACAAATTCCTTGGCTAGTTCTTTTAGTTTATGTTTGATACGAGAAATAGGTTTATTGTGGTTATTGTTAATAGTAAAATGTTCTTTAAAATGTTGAATACGTATATCAACTATCTTCATTACTGAATTAAAAAAAGAGTCCAAAGATTTTTTGTCAGCTTTTTCCCGTTTTATCCATTTCATACAGTAAGTAAGGAGTGAGTCGTGGATGATATTACGACACTCATTCCAATTAATAATTGACGGGGGACGATATTTAGGTCCTTTACTGAGAAATGATTTTAACTCTCGGTCTTGAACGATGTTAAGATCTCCTGTTATAACATGAGAAATGGGTCCATAAATATATTCGGAATTACTGCAATTACATGAAGTAGGTGTATTTTCACTGATATTAACATCTTTACACAATTGACTATAATTAAACACAAATTTCCGGGTAGATTTCTTGTAAATATAACAAATAAGAGGTAGCTCAGTATTGTCAAAATATCCAGGAATTTGTTCTTTAACAGAATGGTCGTTAAATATACCGGCAATATTTACAAAATCAAAGCCTTTGTTGACATACTTAATTTTAATAAAATGTTTTTTATGATCTTCAGGGCGATCAATTTTGGGAAATAATTTAGAATAACAATATGCCATAATAATTTGAACAATTTCATACTTAGGACTGCTATATGAAATTGTGTTGCAATCCTCCAAAATTTTATTTAACTTATTAACCGGTAACGAACAGAGTTTTGTTAACAGATAATGTCTGCCGTTGTTTTTTGAAATAGAAATAAGGTCCGAAATATTGGTATGATTGGCCCGAAATTTTCTTTGATTGCGATTTGTTCTACAACCGTGAGAACGGTTTTTACGAACAGTTTTAGAAACAATATCCAAAATGTTAACGGAATTGGTTCTAGATATATTACCAATTCCCATGATATTATCATTTAGACCGAGAGGGTAAACTGTCTGTAATTTTTTAATCCAATTTAATTCAATTATTTTCCGTGATCGTACAAACTTTGAATGCGATTCACCAGGCTGCTTATTTACTAATTCTAAAG
This sequence comes from Mytilus trossulus, assembly GCF_036588685.1. Lineage (NCBI taxonomy): Eukaryota > Metazoa > Mollusca > Bivalvia > Mytilida > Mytilidae > Mytilus > Mytilus trossulus. The sequence continues at coordinate 10,786,476 of NC_086386.1, forward strand.
GTTGAACTGCTAAATATTTAAAAGGATGGTTGTGCTTCTTAAGGTGTTGGTAAATGATACTTTTGAATTTATTAGGTCTTTTAAAACGATACAGATGTTCTTGAGTGCGTTTTGATAAATATCTTCCAGTTTCTCCTACGTACTGAATACCACATCCCGGTTTGTTTCATGTGAGTAAATAAATAATACTGTTTGTTTTTCAAGTAATATCAGTTTCAAAATTTAAAGAAAATGTGCGACCATTAAACGTGGACCTTACCGTATTGTTGGTGGAAAGACGGGGACATGTAAGTCATTTTTTGGCATGACACTTATCGATAGAAGGGTAACCACGATTTTTATTGTTAAAAATGTTAGCGATGGTAGTATTTTTAGATAACCGATTTTGAAAATTGAGACGTGTAGATACCCTTTGAACAAGTTTAGTATTTAGTATTTTTCCGTTTCTTAGTTTCATAATTGTTTTGTTAGTGAATTACATAATAAAGGAGCAAAGATTGGCGTCCAGAATATGAACCAGCATACAATAATTAAGTTAAGTAAAAGTGATAAATTTGTTCGGCTGAAAATGTCGAACGCTATCAGTATTAATTACCCGAAAAAGATAGTGTATATCAGGGTATGACTGATGGCTGACCAATTAGTAGAATGGGGCTGAATATTGAAATACTACTTTTTGATAAACATTCCTAAAGTTATGAACTAGAGAAGTTCTCGCTCGGACACACACTCCATAATCTAGTATATTATAAGAGCATAAACCTGAAGCACGGGGAGGCACTCTACTGCCTCCACACGGCACTAAAGACAAACTCTGTAAAAAATAAAATTGAGAATGGAAATGGGGAATGTGTCAAAGAGACAACAACCCGACCAAAATAAAAAAAAAAACACAACAGCAGAAGGTCACCAACAGGTCTTCAATGTAGCGAGAAATTCCCGCACCCGGAGGCGTCCTTCAGCTGGCCCCTAAACAAATATATACTAGTTCAGTGATAATGAACGCCATACTAATTTCCAAATTGTACACAAGAAACTAAAATTTAAATAATACAAGACTAACAAAGGCCAGAGGCTCCTGACTTGGGACAGGCGCAAAAATGCGGCGGGGTTAAACATGTTTGTGAGATCTCAACCCTCCCCCTATACCTCTAACCAGTGTAGAAAAGTAAAAGCATAACAATACGCACATTAAAATTCAGTTCAAGAGAAGTCCGAGTCTGATGTCAGAAGATGTAACCAAAGAAAATAAACAAAATGACAATAATACATAAATAACAACAGACTACTAGCAGTTAACTGACATGCCAGCTCCAGACTTCAATTAAACTGACTGAAAGATTATGATTTCATCATATGAACATCAGGCACAATCCTTCCCGTAAGGGGTTTAGTATCATACCATCATAACATATATGAGAAGAACATAACCCGTGTCATGCCAACAACTGTTTTTAGAATAAATGTGTTTAGTTCCGACGCAAAGACCTTATCAGTGACTCAATATTAACGCCAAAATATGCAATCTTTAATGACTTGACAACAGTATCGTAATTATATCCCTTCTTAATAAGTCTATTCAAAGGTTTTGTAAGTTTATGAGGTGAATACTGACACCTTTGTGCTTTATAAAGAATATTTCCATAAAAAATTGGATGTGAAATACCTGAACGTATAAAAAGTCTGCATGTTGAGCTATATTTACGAATGATGTCTTTATACCGATGATAAAATTTAGTAAATGTTTTGACTAGTTTGTGATATCGAAAACCCTGGTGTAATAATTTTTCAGTAATACATAAATTTCTCTCGTTAAAATCTGAAACATTGTTACATACACGAGCGAATCGTACAAGTTGAGATATATAAACACCGTAAGATGGCGACAAGGGAACGTCACCATCTAAAAACGGATAATTAACGATAGGAAATGAAAAATCATCCCTTTTATCATAAATTTTAGTATTCAGCTTTCCGTTAGTGATATAGATATCAAGATCGAGGAAAGGGCAGTGGTCATTGTTAGTATTAGCTTTATTTAAAGTGAGTTCACCAGGATAAATTTCATTAATATACATACTGAAGTCGTCATTATTGAGAGCCAAAATATCATCCAAATATCTAAAAGTATTATTAAATTTGTTTATCAGATGTTGTTTTGATGGGTCTTTGCTTATTTTTGTCATAAATTGTAACTCGTAACAATACAAAAAGAGGTCCGCAATAAGTGGTGCACAGTTAGTCCCCATTGGAATTCCGATAATCTGACGATATACGGAATCCCCAAAGCGAACAAAAATGTTATCTAGTAAAAATTCAAGGGCATATATAGTATCAAAGCATGTCCAATTAACATAGTTTTTTTGTTTATTGCTACTAAAAAATGACCTAAAAGAGTTTGAACATATATATTCACATTCTGATTTTTTGAATGCCCATTTAATTAGATGTGTGAATTTTTTCTTAATGAGAATGTGAGGCAATGTGGTATACAGGGTAGAAAAATCAAAACTTTGAACAGATTCAAAATCACCAATATAAGCATGCAATTTATCAAGTACTTCCAACGAGTTCTTGACACTCCAAAAGTAATTTATTCCACTATTTTCGAAGGCCTTATTTGAACAATTTATTATAAGGTTTTTAATTGTACCAAGTGTGCTGGTAAGAATAATAGACAATTTAGTAGTTGAACAATGGCTTGAAGACGAAATAAATCTATATTTGTAAGGGGTTTTGTGTAGCTTCGGAAGCCAATACATAGTTGGAACTTTCATTGTATTTGGCTCTGCTTGTAAAGCGGTGGCTAAAAGTTTATGTTTGTTACAGATTTCGTTTTCTGAAAATGGAGTCAGTTGGAATGTTGGTGAATTGGTGATTTCCTTTTTCAGAACCTCGATGTAAAATTTACGTCAAACAATAATAATATTATTAGCAGCTTTATCGGCCGGGACAAAAACAAATTCCTTGGCTAGTTCTTTTAGTTTATGTTTGATACGAGAAAAAATGAATGCATACATTTTTGTCTATTATGACTATAGTTCAACCACATACGATCGCGTGTCGTTCCCCACCTCTGCATTCATGTTCGTGTTATACATTTTAAGTGAAAGACAAAGAAGTGTGATCGATAGTAATTAAGAGACATCTATTCACACTTTAACTTCTATACAATGATGCTCTTACTCAATTCATGGTTTTATAAAGGGGATCAGTTGCTCCTTACATTATATGAGTACAAGTTGGTGTCTGTAAAGCTTTTATAAGTCGTAAGCACTTGCTTTCGCTTTATGTCTCGTTAAAACTAAAAGGTCACTCAATAGACAGTTCCTTTCATATTTATTTGTAATTATAAGATAAAGAACGTAGACAAAATCCCAAATATAAATGACAGCGGATAAATGAGAGACTGAAGATACATGAGGAATACACATACACAAAACTGACAATTCTCTGGTGAAAACATCGAAAAGACAGAAATGTCATGGTGATACATTTATAATAATCATCATTTTACTGCAATCATAAAAAAAAAGTTTCACCATGCTGTCTGATTTATTCCTTCTATTCACAAATACGTAATATATTGTGCAAATGTAAACCAATATGCCCAAAAAAAACATTTAGGACGACATTGTATGGATTCGTTTAGTTTGCAATTTAAAACACTTAAAAATGTTATAAAACTAAAATCCAAACACGCGGTCAAGAAGATTGTGGACGATGGGGACACTAATGATTCTTTAAGTCCGTATATAGACTGATCATCACATGATTATCCCAATCTTATTGGCTAATAGTTGAATTTCTCTATTAGAATTTCACTTAATCGTATTGTTGGGCTATTTTCATCTTCTTTTATTTACAGTTATTAATCAAAAAGGCTGCTGATAAATTACTTTATTATAATGTATATACGTGAATAAGATGATATAAGATCACGATTATTCAAAGGAAAAGCATATAGTTTTTATACAATTATATCCTCCATCAGGTAATAGTTTTCATTTTCATTTCCAATAAACAGGGAGAACTTATTATGTTACTAATGAAATGTTATATTCAACTGAAACCTGTTATGCAATAAGCAAGATGTAACTATTACATAACAAGGAGACAACAAAGTAAAAGGAAAATCACAAAAATACTGAACTCCGCGGAAATTTTAATTGGACAGTCCATAATTACAAGGCAAAATCAAATGACAAAACACATTAAATGAATGGACAACAACTGTCATATTCCTGACTTGGTACAGGCATTTTCAAATGCAGAAAATAGTGGATTGAACATATATTGATTTTTCTTCTATGGTTAGATATTCACGATAAACTCTATCACCATTATGTCTATAAATTAGAAAACCAACGCTTAAGTTTATTTCAAATTAACTGCACTTAGATACTATTAAAGACAATATGTAATCTTCAGATGTTTGTTAATATAGTGTTCTCAAAATCTAATTTTATACAAGATTGAATTAAATGAAATTGCAACTTATAATATAAATAAAACGATGTGGTATGAGTGCCAACTCTTTATCTAAGTCACAAAAAAGGTATAAAAACACAAAGCCTTGGCTCACATCGAACAACATGCTATAGAGCAATTCAAACAAAAAACCGAACAGTCTAATCTATAAAACAAAAACAAAAACGTAATCGCTTATATTCCTCATCCCCCTTCCCAAAAAAAATATACTACGACAGGTTCCATATGTTTGCTTTATAGAAAAGTACCGATCTATTTTCACTTCAAACGTTATATTCTTATCCATATAATGATACTCATTAAATAATGTTTACTGCGAGGGGTTGCAAATACATGTACATGTACTTTCAGCTGTAATGAAACCTAATATTGAAACATCTGTCTGTTAATTAATTTTCATTATTTTCAAATTAAGCACCATGAGAGATACATTTCAATACATGTACTCTCCTTATTTGTTCGTATAATTATTTCCTCCGTCCGGAAATAGTCCATGTGAACATGTGATGATTAGGAAGACAGCGTTATTGGAAAACTGGAAAATTGACATAATAGTTATACTCAAATAACGAAACGACCGTTTACATTTCTTAGTTAATTTGAATAACACAACAAAAATCACAGGAACATCACCTATATATATGATATATAACCATGATATATGGTTTCAAGGACACTCTGTAATTATATAGTTATTCAAATAAGGCCTTCGAAAATAGTTGAATTAATTACTTTTGGAGTGTCAAGAACTCGTTGGAAGTACTTGATAGATTGCAAGCTTATATTGGTGATTTTGAATCTGTTCAAAGTTTTGATTTTTCTACCTTAATACCACATTGCCTCGCATTCTCATTAAGAAAATATTCACACACCTAATAAAATGGGCATTTAAAAAGTCAGAATGTGAATATATATGTTCAAAGTCTTTTAGGTCATTTTTTAGTAGCGATGAACAAAAAGACTATGTCAATTGGACATGCTTTAAAACTATATATGCTTTTGAATTTTTACTAGATAACATTTTTGTTCGCTTTTGAGATTCCGTATATCGTCAGGTTATCGAAATTCCAATGGGAACTAACTGTGCACCACTTATTGCGGACCTGTTTTTGTATTGCTATAAGTTACAATTTATGACAAAAACTAGCAAAGACCCATCGACACAACATCTGATAAACAAATTTAATAATACTTTTAGATATTTGGATGGTATTTTGGCTCTCAATATTGACGAATTCAGTATGTATACTAAGGAAATGTATCCTGTTGAACTTACTTTAAATAAAGCTAATACTAACAATGATCACTGCCCTTTCCTAGATCTTGATATCTATATCACTAACGGAAAGCTTAATATTAAATTTTATGATTACATTTACTACATTTTATCATCGGTATAAGAACATCATTCGTAAGTATAGCTTAACATGCAAACTTCTTATCCGTTCAAGTATTTCACATACAGTTTTTTATGAAAATATTCTTTATAAAGCACAAAAATGTCAGTATTCACCTCAGAAACTAACAAAACCTTTAAATAGACTTATTAAGAAGGGATATAGCTGCGATACTGTTGTCAGTATTGTTATGCATCAACTTTTCTATATTGGCTAGGGTTAAGGGGAGAGGGTTGAGATCTCATAAACATGTTTAACCCCGCCGCATTTTTGCGCCTGTCCCAAGTCTCTGGCCTTTGTTAGTCTTGTATTATTTTAATTTTAGTTTCTGGTGTACAATTTGGAAATTAGTATGGCGTTCATTATCACTGAACTAGTATATATGTTTTGAGGGGCCAGCTGAAGGACGCCTCCGGTTGCGGGGATTTCTCGATAAATTGAAGACCTTTGGATACCTTCTGCTGTTGTTTTTTCTATGGTTGGATTGTTGTCTCTTTGACACATTACCCATTTCCATTCTCAATTTAATTTCACCACAAATGTATTGCCGATGGATGTTTCCATTGGAAAAAATGAATGATTAATACATGTAATATAACAATATTAACGTAAGTCGTGACTTAATCAGTGTTATCTTGTTTTATGAGTGATAAGTGGGCTGTAATGTCGCCGTTGATTGTAACGCTAAACATCTTGCCTAACGTAGTAAGTAAGCAAGTAGTCATCAATTTCTATAGGTTGTTGATATTTGCATTTCTACAGGGAAATTTTCGGCTCTCCCTTGACACCATTTGCGAGTATGGTCTTGAGGAAACGATGATAGTCCGTCGGACGGGGACGATAAATGGCTGACCCGTGTTAAGAGAGAGCCATATCTCTTGCACGTTAAAGACACCCTTGTAGATTTCGAAAAAGAGTAGGCTAATGCCGCTACAAGGCAGCACTCGCAAACGCAAAGTGGAAAGGGATTAATATAAGTTGCAAAACTTGTTTACCAATCCACTATAAATAAATATGTTTAAACTAAACTACAGGGAAAACAAGCTTTTATCAAGAACGGTGATTTACTGAAATCAATTACATTAATACCAATATTCCTTTATATATAATAAGGTCAATACAGAAAATAAAATTAATTTTCTGCTTCATACTCAGCTATCGTTTCAAAATTGTGGATAATTATTCTTGGCCATAATGTAAGTACTTTCTATTATTCACATATTAGGAGATGTGGTATCATTGCCAATACGACACTATTCACCAATGTTAAAATAAGGTTGATGTGAAGAATTACAGACAACGGTACGGTCTTCCACACCGAGAAAAGCAAATGCCGTACAGTCGGCTAAAAAAGACCACAGCAAACAATGTAAAACATTTCAATTATACAAGATTGACAGCCTAATTTATAACAAAACAATATACGAAAACAACTATGACAGACAACGATAACCACTGTAATACAGTCTCCTAACTTTATCCAGGCACATACATAATGTGGCGGGCGTACACATATGTGGGAGCGCTTAATTCTCCCTTTTAAAACGTGTGACAATGCTGATACAGCACCACATAAAAAAAAACTGTAAAAATTAGTTGCAACTAGCACAGCCCAAAAAGTCGGTTTGAAGTCCAAAACAACTAACATAAAAACAAAATATGCAATTCACCAAAATTAGAATAATAGCAGTTACTGAATGCTAGTTGAAAGCCAATTACAACTAATAATGGTTCGTGTTTTCTGATAAGATATAGTGTTCTTTCTTTTCTTGTCTTGCATGTCAATATCAAGACTATGAAAATCGTCTTTTACAGATATAGTACATAATAATAAATGAAATTCAAAACTCTTTAATTTTATTTATGAATGCAAAAACATTAGAGTTTAAAAGATGTTGAGACATTGTACAAGTATGAAAATAATAAAAAGTATTTTAGTTTTATCCAAAAAGTAGTAAAGAGATGAGAATTATCGTGAATAAAAATGGGAAAATTCAAAATAGACTGAAACGGTGTAGACCATAAACGACAATAAAGATTGGATTGTTTTGCCTTATTAAATCCACAACACACGAACACGATGCAACGGATTAAATGTTTAAGCAAATTTTAGTCAAGAGAAAATAATGAACTTACACAGGGTATGTTATGCCTTGAAGAAAATTTCATTGAAACTTGGTATCGTTCAAAAGAAAGACCTACACCGAAGGAAAACCCTTTAACTCCCTCGTCATGGAAGTCTTACGCATTTAATACATCTCTTGCAACCTTTAACGACATTGCCAGAAGATTTGAATTCAAACACTCACAGATTGAATAAACTAAATTATTTATTAATATCAATAAATTACCGACCCTAGTGACCTAAACCAATTTGAAAGTTATAATGAGTAGTTTAGTTTTGTTTTACTTTGAACCATTTTTCATTATTTATTTTTTGTAATATTCATATAACTTTTAAATACTAGTTGTTAAATTTCTCAATAGATCCTGTCCAGCAAAACAAGAAAATACAATGTCAATGATCCCGGAATGTATTAATTGTATGTTGACTAAACTCACATATTAGGATTTAAATATGTGCATAAAATATATTAAGATAAAAAGGATTAATTATGCGGTTTTAAGCCTGTGCAATGATTAATGTAATAAAACTTACCCGTCACAGCTGTTTTCATTGAACAAAAAATGAAGCAACAAGTTTGATCTTTCTAAAAAGCTATGGACTGCTTTGTTCTATCCTAATTTAAGGTAATAAATATGTGCATGTGGTTGTTGATTTAGTATTAAAAACTGGTATTTTTTAATATTTATTAATACTAAACGGATTTACTTTAAGAGTGTGTGTTATACGCCGATGCTTTTCAAATGTTTTGATTAATTTAATTGAAAATTAAATCAATTACAAAAAGAAACGACCCTTGAGAAGTGTCTCTTTGGAGGTTTGCCTAGATTGTCAAAGGTTGTAAAATACAGTTATAAAATGCATTTTTGTAAATATTTTATATGAACATTGATGAGCAAAACAAATCGTATATATTGCAGATTAAAAAGGCAAATAAACACGTATTTGTAATTGATAGTTCAATATTGAATTTATCTGTGCCATATATGCATAATAGAACGGCCATGAATTAATGACCGTTGATCGGAACTAAAATAGAAATAGTAAATTTTCGGGCATTTGATGTCTTATCTTCAGACGAGAAAACATGAATATCTTCATCTCATTTACACCACTAGGTCGATGCCTCTGCTGGTGGATGTTTCGTTCCCGAGGGTATCACCATCCCAGTAGTCGGCACTTCGGTGTTGACATGAATATCAATTATGTGGTCATTTTTATAAATTTCCTGTTTACAAAACTTTGAATTTTTCGAAAAACTAAGGATTTTCTTATCCCAGGCATAGATTACCTTAGCCGTATTTGGCACAACTTTTTGGAATTTTTGATCCTCAATGTTTTTTGACTTTGTATTTGTTTGGTTTAAAACTGTTTTGATATGAGCGTCACTGATGAGTCTAATGTAGACGAAACGAGCTTCTGGCGTACTCAATTATAATCTTTGATAACTATTTACGCCTATAGCTGCTGCTATATTGCAGCCGCATCAAATTGCAACCAATCAGAATCATTTTGTTTTATTTAGTAATTAATTCAAGATGGCGTGTTTATCGACTGAAACTAATACATCAGCACCGTGATGCAAAGCTAAAAAAACATACATTTTCTACATTGCTTAGCCCTTACATCATCACAACGTTCACGTTTTCTTAATTTCTTAATGTCATGTATTTTATGTATGATTTTTCTGTTTCTAGGACACTGTGGGCCAACGTTACCATGCGTTCATTTGCAAATGCCAACGGAAACATGTCGGAAAATTCAGATGCAGAAAAACTCAATATGACTAACAAAATTGTAGAAGAATGGATACAGCTACTTGAGAGAAACCTTATACCTGATATGGCATTACTTTTGCTGTATATTATCGTTGGAATTATTGGAAATTCCGTAGTTCTATTAGTCTATAAATATGAGATGAAAGTTACTTCAGATGAAAGATATTTCATTCCAAAGTTAGCGATGGCAGACATGTTTGCATCCGTTGTGTGTTCGGTGGCAGGTATTATCTGGGACATATATCAGATCAAGTTTTCACATAACATTTTATGTAAACTAACATTCTGCTGTTTAACGGTGCCAGCCTCCTTATCTTTATGGCTTCTACAATGTATTGCTGTACAAAGATACTTCAAAATTTGCAGAGACCATACCTTAAGTTTAAAAGTTCGGCGGAAAATGGTTGTATCCATCTGTGTTATCTCTGTTATTCTATGTTTTCCATACCTTGTCTTATATGGATCAAATGACTTTTTTATAGATGGAATTAAGTATGGGAGCCGGTGTGGTAGGCTAAAAGGTTATGATTATTATGAAGCTGGATTTGCGTATGCCATATTGTTTGGGGTTTTGATGATTTCAACTGTTATTGCATTAACGTTTCTCTATGGTAAAGTTGGTTTAAAAATATTCCATCATTTCAAATCCGATAAATGTGCGAGTACAAAATTGTCAAACAGCACAACTACAAAATCGGGATCTGAGGAAAACACTGATAAGGATGTTGTTTCAGATAGTCAAGTCAATATAGACATAAACAGCACAGACAATGAGAATACCTTGGACACAATCTGTAAGGAAGAGAACACCTCTGAGAAGAACGGAAACCTAATAGAAATGAATTCAAAAAATCAGCATAAAGTAGTATCAAAAGTTTGCACTGATTCTAGTGGTGGACAAAAACAAAAAGCAGTTGACATTGTAAACAATAAAGTAAAGGAAGATCCTTTTGAGAAAAGAAACAGACGTGTAAAACGAAATTTCTCCATCATGTTTATCATCATTACCTCCGTTTCTCTCCTATGTTATATCCCTGTTGGATCAATTGTTGTGTTAGAAGGTATAAACCCAACATTTTGGGAGGAACTAGATCCGACAGAGCTGGCTATCGTCATTCCATTTTATCATTTATTCATTGTCAACAGTATTGTTAATCCCTTTATCTATGCTTTTTTGGATGCAGAATTCAATGCAGCCCTGCTGCGTCTTTTTAAAAGATAGTTATACGTATATTATATAACTAAAAGGTACCAACCTTCACCCTTATCTGAAACAATAGCGTTAGATCACAACAAAGACAGACATACTAGAAAAAATCAATTGAAATGGCTTTACTCAATCAAATGACATATTAACAAAAGTGATATACACTGAACAAATAAATGTGATCTTTGATACAATGTAAATGCAAAATCAATTACATAAGGGTTGGATAAATAAAGGCATCATTAGTATTCCGATGTGAGATGTTGAACAATTTAGAAAAAAATAACCTTGAACAATAAAATTATACAAACTAGTAAATGAAAATAATGTTTATGGTAATGTAAACAGTTTAAATGGAGAATGGAAATATTTTTACCGAATAAATAATTTGTTGTTTATAGTAGTACGAAGAAGTGAAAAATTATAGTTATACCAAACCCTTCTCAAAATTGATATACAGTATAGACAAATATAATCCTGAATAAGTAAACATTAAATAACAAAATAGCATCAAGAGGTCAATTACTAGTAACAATAAAGCATAATTTGAGAGCACTGACAGTTACTGACTAGTTAAATGCCAAAAACAATTTTAATGATAAAAATCAAAGCATCAGAGACTAAAATCAACTAAAACACATCCCAGGGATTTAGTATTTTGACAACATGGACAGTCAAAGACGAAAAGACTTGTGCAATACCAAAAATTAATGTATCGACATGCAAGCAGGCAATATTATGTTCATGGTTATAACAAAAATAATGTTTGTATTTTTATTGTGCTATTCGCCAGAAGGGACTTTATTATTATTGTTTATGATTTCTGGGCGAGACTCGCTAGTGCGGACATGTCCGTAATGTTGGTTTTGTATTACACTTATATTATAAATAATATAGCAAATTCATTCATCTACGACTTTATGGATTTTAATTTTATAAAAAAAAAGGCTAAAGCAGTTCTTAAAAGATATTTTTGATAACAATCAGACTTTTCAATTCAAGTTCAAGATTCTGCAAGGAAAGAGCTTTGTTATTTCTATATTTCATTGCATTCTTAAAACTAGTGTATCATGTAAAGTATGTCTTGATATCAAGTATGGTATACTGGGATGTCTAGGTATCAGGTAGTATATACAATGGTATTTTGTATGGTATGTGTGGATATCAGGAAGAATATGCTAGGGCATTTTGTAAGGTATGTCTTTGTATAAGGTAGGATATATTGGGGTACTTTGTACGGTATGTTTGAGTATAAGTAATGATATGCTTGGGTATTTTTGCAAGGTTTGGATGGATGTACTAGGATATTTTGGTATGGTATGTCCTAGTATCATTTAGGATGTGGTATGATATTTTGTAAGATATGATTTGGTATCAGAAAGGGTATGCTATGATATTTTGTAAGGTATGTATGGATATCAAGAAGGATATGCTAGGGTATTTTGTAAGGTATGTCTTGGTATAAGGTAGGATATGTTGGGGTATTTTGTATGGTATGTTTGAGTATAAGTAATGATATGCTTGGGTATTTTTGCAAGGTATGGATGGATGTGCTAGGATATTTTGGTATGGTATGTCCTAGTATCATTTAGGATGTGGTATGATATTTTGTAAGATATGATTTGGTATTAGGAAGGATATGCTATGATATTTTGTAAGATATGATTTGGTATTAGGAAGGATATGCTATGATATTTTGTAAGATATGATTTGGTATTAGGAAGGATATGCTATGATATTTTGTAAGATATGATTTGGTATTAGGAAGGATATGCTATGATATTTTGTAAGGTATGTATGGATATCAAGAAGGATATGCTAGGGTATTTTGTAAGGTATGTCTTGGTATAAGGTAGGATATGTTGGGGTACTTTGTATGGTATGTTTGAGTATAAGTAATGATATGCTTGGGTATTTTTGCAAGGTATGAATGGATGTGCTAGGATATTTTGGTATGGTATGTCCTAGTATCATTTAGGATGTGGTATGATATTTTGTAAGATATGATTTGGTATTAGGAAGGATATGCTATGATATTTTGTAAGATATGATTTGGTATTAGGAAGGATATGCTATGATATTTTGTAAGGTATGTATGGATATCAAGAAGGATATGCTAGGGTATTTTGTAAGGTATGTCTTGGTATAAGGTAGGATATGTTGGGGTACTTTGTATGGTATGTTTGAGTATAAGTAATGATATGCTTGGGTATTTTTGCAAGGTATGAATGGATGTGCTAGGATATTTTGGTATGGTATGTCCTAGTATCATTTAGGATGTGGTATGATATTTTGTAAGATATGATTTGGTATTAGGAAGGATATACTATGATATTTTGTAAGGTATGTATGGATATCAAGAAGGATATGCTAGGGTATTTTGTAAGGTATGTCTTGGTATAAGGTAGGATATGTTAGGGTACTTTTTATGGTATGTGTGGATATCAGGAAGGATATGCTAAGGTATTTTGTAAGGTATGTCTTGGTTTAAGGTAGGATATGTTGGGGTACTTTTTATGGTATGTTTGAGTATAAGTAATGATATGCTTGAGTATTTTTGCAAGGTACGGATGGATGTGCTAGGATATTTTGGTATGGTATGTCCTAGTATCATTTAGGATGTGGTATGATATTTTGTAAGATATGATTTGGTATTAGGAAGGATATGCTATGATATTTTGTAAGGTATGTATGGATATCAAGAAGGATATGCTAGGGTATTATGTAAGGTATGTCTTGGTATAAGGTAGGATATGTTGGGGGTATTTTGTATGGTATTTTTGGGTATAAGTAATGATATGCTTGTGTATTTTTGCAAGGTATGGATGGCTGTGCTAGGATATTTTGGTATGGTATGTCCTAGTATCATTTAGGATGTGGTATGATATGTTGTAAGGTATGTTTTGGTATTAGGGAAGATATGCTAAGGTATTTTGTATGGAATGTGTGGATATCAGGAAGGATATGCTAGGGCATTTTGTAAGGTATGTCTTTGTATAAGGTAGGATATGTTGGGGTACTTTGTATGGTATGTTTGAGTATAAGTAATGATATGCTTGGGTATTTTTGCAAGGTATGGATGGATGTGCTAGGATATTTTGTATGGTATGTCCTAGTATCATTTAGGATGTGGTATGATATTTTGTAAGGTATGTTTTGGTATTAGGAAGGATATGGTATGATATTTTGTAAGGTATGTATGGATATTAAGAAGGATATGCTAGGGTATTTTGTAAGGTATGTCTTGGTATAAGGTAGGATATGTTGGGGTATTTTGTATGGTATGTTTGAGTATAAGTAATGATATGTTTGGGTATTTTTGCAAGGTATGGATGGATGTGCTAGGATATTTTGTATGGTATGTCCTAGTATCATTCAGGATGTGGTATGATATTTTGTAAGGTATGTTTTGGTATTAGGAAGGATATGCTATGATATTTTGTAAGGTATGTATGGATATGAGGAAGGATATGCTAGGGTATTTTGTAAGGTATGTCTTGGTATAAGGTAGGATATGTTGGGGTATTTTGTATGGTATGTTTGAGTATAAGTAATGATATGCTTGGGTATTTTTGCAAGGTATGGATGGATGTGCTAGGATATTTTGTATGGTATGTCCTAGTATCATTTAGGAAGTGGTATGATATTTTGTAAGCTATGTTTTGGTATTAGAAAGGATATACTAAGGTTTTTTGTAAGGTATTTCTTGTAATCACGTAGGATATGCTAGGGTATTTTGTTAGGTATGTCCGAGTATCAGGTAGAATATTCTATGATATTTTATAAGGTATGCTTGGGGACAAGGTAGGATATGCTAGAATATTTTGTAAGGTATTAAATAGGATATGTCAAATTTTAAATTGATAAAAAAAAAAATATGAGCATTGCATCCATCCAATACTTAACACAGTACATGCACAACAACAACAACGAAAAACACACATTAAAAAACAAAGGAACATCACCATCACCGTTCTTCATCTCAAAGTCACAGTGAGGACAAGGATAATATGTCAGGGTATAAAGTAGGATGTGACAGAGTATAATGAAGGATATTTCAGTGTATCATAGAATACATGTATGTTAAATAATTTCATGAATATATTCCATGTTTTCAAGTAAAATATTCGATATGTCAGAGTACAATGTGTAATGAACAAATGTAAAACAATTATTCAGGGTATCAACAAGGCTATATTAGGGTATCAAGAAGGAAATATAATAGGTTATTATGAAGGATATGATACGGTATTTAGTAAGACAAACCATGGTTTCAGGTACGATATGACATACTATCGAGTGACTATGCTCAAATACCATATCAAATCTGCTGGAATATTATGTAGAATATAATAGGTATATATCACATAGGATATGACATTTGTATGATACAGATTTCAATATGGAATCGCGAACGGCATTGCAATGTATCATACGTATTGTGTCATGAATACAAAGCTACAACAATCTGGAATACAAATGCCATATTTTCGAATATACAATGAACTTACCGGCGTCATACGTCATAATATACTTCATTGATGTTATCTTGGTAAATTTCATGCAGAAAAAGGCTTTGAAATTGTCCACTGCACTGAATATATTAAACTGTACCCTAAAATGAAAATTGGGATGAAATTTTGACATTTGCATGCACGAAAAGTACTAGTGTTGCTTTTTACAAATGCTTCAAATGTTTATTTAAACAATTTATTGATATAATCACAATGTTTAAAATTCTACGACAAATGCTAATACAATATACTAAAATCATACAACTTCAATATTCTCTTCACCAATACACCGTCTCGGTAGTCTCTTGATAGTATGATCGCTCCGGTCGAGTGTAGAAGGTAGTGTGTACGAACAGTGTATCCGACTTAGCCTAGTACAAAGCAGGGTTCACAACTACATGTATATATAACATTTAATATTCCGGACCTGTTATGCTTGTTACGTTTGACAAACGACACTAAACACTAATTCATCATTTTCATCATATTTTGTAGCTTTATCAGTTTTCAATTAAGTTTCATTGTCTATCATTTCTACATTGGTGCAGACACCAGAATAATAACAAATACCTATCAGTATACAAGGGCAAAATATGTCAGGTCAACCGACGTAACTCATTTAATAAAATCGTCAAAATGTTTGGTCTACACAATACATTATACCTTAAACAATCGGCAGCTACTGTAAGCACTTCTTTTTAAGGATCACAACAATGCGATAAACGAGATAGACTTAGTCATTGCCACCCGACCCGAAGCCGAGAGTTGTTTCAACATTTGTAATCACAGTTGAGACGTATTTTATGACTTGTAAAATGAAAGATTGGGAATTTACATGTTCTACACGTCTATAGGGAAAGTGAGACTTTGGCGTAAATTTAGTCTGGAGATGAAAACAAAATCAAGATCAGTTTGACCCTTTATCAATACAAAAGACAATCATTTTCATATATTGTCAAAAACACGAAGAAACAGTTTCTATAGTGTACGTCGCCTTATAAATGTACGACAGATTGCACTTTCAGCTGCAGATAATACCAATATCGGTGTCGCTCATTTTACAATGTACCTTTAAAATCCGAATGTATAAAATACCGATTGTTTAGTTAAAAGCACAATAGACAGTCTGAATACCTATTCGAATACTTTCTACTCACGTGCTAATGTAACGATCTGTGTCGTTGTCATATTCTGAACAGGTTAAAGTAAACGTCGCGCTCTGTATTGCTGATTTAAAGTTTCCTATAGTACTACCATCAGACGCTATTGTCACTTTTCCATTACTAGTCGTGTACCAATCATATCCTCTCAATTCAGCGGGAAACTCACAGGTGCCCTCTACAAAATAAAAAATAAAAAAATATATATCTTTCTTCTCCACTCATTTCAATGGGAAACGCATAAGAAAATGCATGTACCAAGTCAGGAATATAACAGTTTTGCAAATTGTTCAGGAAAATTTCGTTTTGAATACCTTTGAGTTAGATATTTTTTTGTTATTTTACCTCCACATGTGTTCTCTACAAAACAAAGAGATATGTATGTATAATATCCTCTAAATTCAGAGGGGGCACTCACAGCTAAGCACATTCTACCAAAAAGGATATTTGAAAATGGAATGTTTATAGTACAAATATTGTTTTATGTTGCAATTTAAAGTATTTGTGGCTATTGTGTTTTAAGTTTAAATATAATGGCAGTTATATATTGTTTAAACTACAATGTATCCCCTATCCTGACTATTGAAAAATTCAACACACCCTTATTGCATATTAGATAGCACTGGTTCCCAGAGGTTTGGTAGTTCAAAAACATGTACGTCCGGCTGAACAACAGGGCAAATGTGCCCTTCTATCATAGTTTCATTACATGTTTGTACTATTCCAAATAAACTTTCAACAAAGCTCTTGCATTGATCACAAGTGTTTAAGTTTTTATTTGATACCAAATTTATCAAAATACTAATTGAAAGTTACAGCTATGCGTAGGCACTATTCTGTTTAAAATATGTACTACTTTCTTCTGTTCTTTCTGACCTGTCCCGAATTAGTGATTCTATACAAGGTTATCATTTCACTCACTTCATCTTCCGATATTTTTTTCAGATTGTACACAAGGGGTACAATCAAAATCACGTGATGGATATACACACACCGGAAGTAACAGTCGAGCAGACCGCTTGAAAGGTTATTAGTCGTATTTACTTGTTTATATCAGTAAAATTTAATAAATAAGGTAGTGCACCGAATGTCGGATACTATCTAGTTTGAAATACACAATTATCCTTGCTGGAAAGCGTGCAGTTAATGCTAACACTTCGACACAGTTCCAAAATTTCACCAGATAACTGTGTCGAAGTGTTTGCAATAACTGCACGCTTTCTAGCAAAAACAATTGTGTATTTTAAAACTACATACTATCCGACATTCGGTGTGCCAACTTATTAATCAAAATTTAATTGATATAAACAAGAAAATGCAACTACTTACCTTTCAAGCGGCGAGTTCGACTGTAACTTCCGGTGTGTGTATATCCATCACGTGATTTTGATTGTACCCTTTGGTACATGTATGCTATGAGCAAGCATACATTATAGATTGTGTACAGAAAGAGCCGTCGTTTATGATTTCTATTGCATATTAAATTAAAGATGTTTATTCTATTGAGCTATTGCCGTTTTTATGGTGTATACCTTATAGTGAAATGCATCACTGTTTTTATATAATAGATGTCAAATATAATTATTGTTAAGTTGTCAAATGAGTATTTTTAGTGATTTCCATCTGTTGATCATTTATCTCATCATTGGTTGACTCATTAGTGTTGTGCATTATGTACAATGTAGCTATATGTGCAGTTTCCCAAAAAATGGAAATATAAATGATAATTACAAACATTGTAAATCTGTTGATATAACTGAAGACCAGCCGTATTGAATATTTTATATAATAACATTAACGGTACCAATTTTCTGCACCAGATGCGCATTTCGACAAATCATGTCTCTTCAGTGATGCTCGTGGCCAAATATTTGAAAACCAAAGCTTATATAAAAGATGAAGAGCTATTATATAACTGTTTTATGTCGATCTCAATATATACTTACCAATTGAAACAAAAGCCAGACTGGCTATCAGGAAATAGGTGAACGTCATATCCATGCATAAATGTTATTCGTCTTATCCATAACCATTGCTAGATAAATACATGTCAATGATTTCCTACACACAACATGTGCACGATTTTTAATTAATTATTAAATCACTTTTTGTTTGTACTCCTCCTAGCGACTTAATTGAAATTTAGGTCTGATAAAGTAACAATGGAAATAAATCGACCAGTTCTTGTGTATTGCTTTAAATAAAGTCAATGTGAATACAACCGTGTTTCGGAAGAGTTCCTCTGTATATACATGTGTAAAGTTAGATATGATAAAAAGTATTGAATTAACTCATAAAGACAGTAGGAAACGTTCGAATAGAAATTACTTTATTTCTGAAATATATACCATAAAAACATAATCGGTGACAATTTTAGAATAGTCAGTTCACTCAAATAAATGTTACCAGTGTTTACATGGCTCAGGCAAATATGTCTAAAACAAAAGTGACTTCAAATAATTGAGGGAAATCTCGAATATAAAAATGAAGATGTGGTATGATTGCCAATGAGACAACTATCCACAAAAGACCAAAATGACACAAATATTAACAATTATAGGTCACCGTACGGCCTTTGACAATGAGCAAAGCCCATACCGCATATAGTCAGCTACAAAGAGCCCCGATAAGACAATGTAAATCAATTCAAGCGAGAAAACTAACAGCCTTATTTATGTAAAAAGAAATGAACGAAAAACAAACATGTAACACATAAACAAACGACAACCACTGAATTACAGGCTCCTGATTTGGGACAGGCACCATACATAAATAATGTGGCGGGGTTAAACATGTTAGCGGGATCCCAACCCTCTCCGAAGTTAAAATCCAACATATTGCACTTGGAGAAATATGAAGAATAATACGTAAATTCTAATCTTTTATATCTGATTCAGTTTCTATGCCCAAAAAAAATATAATTCATAATTACTGTGTAAATAGTTTTAACAAGTATTATTTATTACGAAATGTGTTTTAAAATCATTGGTTTTATGTGTATGAAGAAAAATACATTTCTAATGTCAAGTTTTTTTACTAATTAGGGATTTCACAAAATCCCTAACAATATGCCACTGCTGGTGGAGATTTATTTCCCCGAGGGTATCACAAGCCCAGTAGTCAGCACTTTTTTCTGCTGACATGAATTGTCATTGATATTGTTATATTTATAAATTTACTGTTTACAAATTTTTGAATTTTTTGAAATACTAAGGCTTTTCTACCTCAGGCATAGATTACCCTAGCTGTATTTGGCAAAACTTTTAGGAATGTTGGTCCTCAATGCTCTCAGCAGCTTCGTACTTTATTTGGCCTTTATAACTTTTTTGGATTCGAGCCGGTCACTGATGATTCTTTTGTAGACGAAACGCGCGTCTGGCGTATACTAAATTTAGTCCTGGTATCTATGATGAGTTTATTCAGTAATTCTATAAAATTCCTGATAAAAATCCCTGAAACTGATAGTGATTTTACAAATTCAGTGTGAAATATAAAGATTTACCATGATTACCGACCGCAATACAACAAATTACCCATTTTATAAATTCAGTCTTTTTGGTAGACACCATTAGTGTATACTTCTACTGTTTTATACACTCTCAATCAAATATAAAACCTCTTGTATAGTCTGTATATGTATTTGAAATCCAAGCACTTATTTACTTCACTCTGCACTAATTTTCAAATGATTTGTAGGTCTTAGAATACATTATAAAAAAAAAGCTGGGACTATTATACTAAGCACAGAAACATATAATACATAGTATATGTCTTTGCTAAGTACTTAGTCTACTAGTAGTATAATAGTCCAACAAGAAAATAGCTGACTGATTTTTTTGGTGAAATTCAACTTAATGTATGTAAAGTGCAGTAATTGATCATCAACCTGCTTGATGATCACAATGATCATGTATCTTAAGATATAAAAAAAATATCTTCAAAAGCATTTATGCTCTTATTTAGATTTAATGCGTTTCCCTCGGTTTTAGTTTGAAACCCCGATTTTGTTTTTTGTCCATGGATTTATGGGTTTTGAACAGCGGTATACTACTGTTGCCTTTATTTAGGTAAGAGGTGCTCCTAAGACGTTGAAGTGTCAAGTACAAAACATAAGATCACAAACTGTTAATTTCTCTCCCCTAAATTAACTTCTCTTTGCCAGTACACTCAGTGGAGCCAAAAGCTTACATTCTTGCTGATTCGTTATTGCAGAGTGAAGGTAGGATTATCAAATTTAAACTGTATCAGAAAAAGACCTGAAGACAAAATTTAAGTCACAGTATTAGTCAATGCGGACTACTGTATTGATTAAAATCATTAATTGCATAAGTAAACAAGAGGTCAATATCTAGAGTGTTTTTATGAATTCACCTGTAATGTCATTCATTCTATGTGTAAACACTTTTTAAGTAGACTTTTCAGAGCTTCCTATTCATTGTTACACTAACATCAGGGGCGGATCCAGCAATTTTAAAAAGGGGGTTCCTAACCCAGGACAAGGGGGGGGGGGGGGGGGGGGGCATAGTTTGCTGGGATGCTTTATGAAATATCTGTTGGTAGAAAATGTATTATCAGCAGTATGACAAAATAATCCTTAAAAAAAAATCAAAAGCATTGCTCCCTTTACTTGTAAGTTAACCCTTTTAATGGACAGTTTACAACCAAAGTCATGAAGAAGTCAGCTTCAAACATGTAGAGATAAGAAGATGTTGTATATATGTGCCAATGAAACAACTTTCCATTCTAGTCAAATTGTGTAAATAGTAAACCAGGGCATCATTACATGACAAATGTATTATAGGTCAAAGAACATGTATGAACAAAATTATAATATCTTGTGTCAACTTTGCAAAAGAAAATTACAAATGTACATCCTTACATGCCTTATCTTACATAAAAAATTATGTTGTATGATTGCCAATGAGAGAACTTTCTACTTGAGACCAAATGACACAGAAATTTACAGCTAAAGCTTATAATTCACGGTATGATCTTCAACAATGTGCTAAGCCCATACTGCATAGACATTTAGTCTGCACCAAAAGACCCGGAAATAACAAATGTAAAACAATTAAATGAGAAAACTAACTATCAAATTTATGTTAAAAAATGAAGGAAAAAACACATATGTATAGACATGTAGCAACAAACAACATCCCCTAATTACAAGCTGCGGAACTGTAGCTCTTGGGTCCTAAAAGCTACGGTTCCGCAGCTACCTTATTACAGGCTCCTGACTTAAATAAATAATTTTGATATTGATGTGATATTTCAGGATTAGTTTTATGATGATTGCTATGATTATTTTCATTTTTCGGCAGGAATAAATTTTATACATCATAGGATATACAACAGTTTTGTAAAGACTGACTTCATATATCCATAGCTATGAATAGACATGTTTGCAGCAGATGTAAAAACATATCCCTGCTCAAACAGTTGCAAGGAATCAGTAATGACACCATCATGCCTTCTATATCTACAATGAGAGTATTTAAAGGACAGACTAAACTAACCAAAAGTTGTAATTCAGCAACTTTTTCTACCTTGTGTAAAAATTCAGTAACCCAGGGCCATTCAAATGGAAAACAGAAGCAGACTTCAAATTCAGTATGGTCAGTTAATAGACCCATGCTTGGAGCACAGTTTAGGACAGATACCTTACCATTGATTAGTGTAAGACAAATGAGTTCTGGTCCTGATACCATCTTTCCTGCTGGTCAGGTAGACAGATACAATGGGCTGACCCTTGACCTCGGTGACCTATCTGAAGATTGTACTGATGTACAATTTAACTCTCTACTTACTGGTAAGTATCAAAATAATACTGACATGTTTCTCTACGGTACTGAACAAACGAGGTGGTTGTGTAGTAGTTTACCTGCTTCGAGAAGACAAAACTTTACTCAGAATTATTTTATCATGTTCATTTATATTTTGCTATGTATTAAAAATTGATAATAGAAATGGGGTATGTGTCAAAGAGACAACAACCCTACCATAGAGCAGACAACAGCAGAAAGTCACCAACAGGTCTTCAATGCAGCTAGAAATTCCTGCAACGGGAGGCGTCATTCAGCTGGCCTCTAAACAAATATATTTACTAGATCAGTGATAATATAGGCCTTACTTCAAATTGTACACAAGTACTAGTAACTAAAATTTAAAATAATACAAGACTAACAAAGGCCAGAGGCTCCTTACTTGGGACAGGCGCAAAAATGCTTCTGAGTCAAACATGTTTATGAGATATCGACCCTCCCCCTATACCTCTAGCCAATGTAGAAAAGTAAACGCTTAACAATACACACATTAAAATTCAGTTCAAGAGGAGTCCAAGTCTGATGTCAGAAGATGTAACCAAAGAAAATAAACAAATGACAATAATACATAATTAACATCAGACTACTAGCAGTTAACTGACTTACCAGCTCCAGACTTCAATTAAACTGATTGAAAGATTATGTCTTCATCATTTGAATGTCAGGCACAATCCTCCCGTGAGGGGTTTAGTATCATACTATCATAACATTTATATGAGAAGAACATAACCCGTGTCATACCAACAACTGGTTTTTAAATAAATTGTTTAGTTCCGATGCAAAGACCCTGTAAGTGAATCAATATTAACGCCAAAATAGGCCATCTTTAATGACATAAAAACAGTTTTGTAACTATATCCCTTCTTAATAAGTCTATTTGAAGGTTTTGTTAGCTTTTGAGGTAAATACTGACATTTTTGTGCTTAATAAAGAATATTTCTATAATCTATGACTTTGATACTCATTTAACTTGGTATCATTTATCTTATATGTTTGCATTTTGTTTATTTCTACTACAGTATCACATAAACTAAGAAATACATTTGATATTTTAAAATCAGGAATATTTATGAGCAAAATAAGATATTTGATTAAATAAAACAATAAACCTAGCTAAGGGTTGTAAATTGGACTTCTATTAAACATGTAATAGTGAATAGTGTGTCATTGCTTGCGACCTGATGGAGGGTCTACACAAACTATTTGTTGAATTAAAGATCAACATGATCAAAGTTGTTTTGTAATTTGTGTATGCTTTACAATAACTATTTTTTACGCTACTGTATTAAAGAAGAAAGTATTGTCATTCAGGAAATAGGTAAAAAATAATAAAGAATATGTTAGCCATTCACAAATTTTCTACTGACAAGAGAATTCACCTATTAGTATATATACTGTCATGACTGTGTTGAGTCTCTTTATATCTTTGAATAGTGAAATTGTATCTTTCATATTTTTTACATTCATTGGTTCTTATATTGAAAATGGTTTTACTTTTTTGAACAACTTTTCACTCTTATTTAGTCTTTAAACTAGAAATTAAGAAATAAAGGAACTTGATTAAGTGATTATATCAATTCCAGAATCTTTATTAAAGTGGAGACAAGAAGGGAGATCCTGTGTATGGTTAAAAGTACCAATTCATAAAAGTGCATACATATCTACTGCTGCTAATAATGGTTTCCTATTCCACCATGCTGAACACCAGATGTCACTGCTAAAGTTATGGCTGAATACCAGTTGTGAAGATAGAACACCAAGATTTGCCACTCATCAGATAGGAGTCTCAGGTTAGTTGTAACTTGTGTAACATATGTAACGTAAACATGACAAGTAATTTCACATGACATCTGAATGACCCTGCTATGTTTTTCTTGCAAAATGATTTAGAAAATCATATATTTTTACAGATTTTTCGCTATAAAAATGTTCACCCACTTTTATATATATATTCACCTCATGAATCTACTGAAAATCTACAATCAAACGAAACAACTCATAAGGTAATAAATAATATAATGCAGCCAACGTATTCCTGGTGTTGTTGTGTGCAGTCATGCTTAACTTAAAGAAAACTCAAGGCTGGTATGTGTTATAGATATAGGAAGATGTGGTGTGAGTGCCAATGAGACAACTCTCCATCCAAATAACAATTTAAAAATTAAACCATTATAGGTTAAAGTACGGCCTTCAATACGGAGCCTTGACTCACACCGAACAACAAGCTATAAAGGGCCCCAAAATTACTAGTGTAAAACCATTCAAACGGGAAAACCAACGGTCTAATCTATATAAACAAAACGAGAAACACGTATATATTACATAAACAAACGACAACTACTGTACATCAGATTCCTGACTTAGGACAGGTGCAAACATTTGCAGCGGAATTAAACGTTTTAATGGGCCCAAACCTTCTCCCTTTTTCTGAAACAATAGCATAACATCACAACATAGAAAAACATAAGATAAAATATCAATTGGCAGACTTAACTCAATCAAAAAACGTATGATTACACAAT